>NC_047660.1:21807434-22109577 GCF_011762505.2 Arvicanthis niloticus
TGCTAGGAGAAATTCCATTTTTGCTTGGAAAAAAAGTGGGTTTTTTAAAAATATTTTTTATTGCTGTGGCTTTTCATACCACCTCTAAAAGTCCTCTTGGACCATTTAGCTCACATAAATGATGGTGATGAGATTCAAACAAAGCAATCTACCTCAAACTCTCTATTGGGATTTAAAAGGGCATGTTCTGAAGCACAAAGAAAAGACAGAATTAGTAACTATGCACAAATTTCCTTCTTCAATTATTTCAGCCTGTCATGGCAACGACAATGAATAGGATTTCCAGATGCCTGATGCAGAAGACGGTCAGTAGGCAAGAGCAGGAGGGGTAAGTTGTGTCAGTTCCTTCAGATTTTGGGAAAAATGAGAACAGAGAATTGGCTACAGGATTTGTCAGAACAGATGATCTTAGAGTCTTGATAGGGGTTATTTCTGCGGAGTGGTGCGGAGAGAGATTTGATGGAAGGGGCTTGAGTAGAAAGGGGGCGGGGAAGAAAGAAGTAGAAACACTGAGTTTGACTGCGCTGATGACTGGCATAATTTTCAGAAGAAGCAGGAAAAATATTTTGGAGAGGTATATTAAAGCAACAGGGGAGAACATGGCACACACTCATATATTTTGAATTCAGATAATTAACACTTGTAATTGAGCCATTGAGTATGGATTCAGTAGATATCATTGATAACTACATACCAACAAAAGAGGGATTATTTAGGTTAGTTTAAGATACACAAATGGGCAAGCATCTCTGATGGGAAAAGGACACTCACTTATTGAACTTGGACGGCCATGAGACCACTCTTTCTGATTGTGGTATTTTGCTAATGAAGCACTGAGGTCATCTGCGGGTTGAAGGAGCCAGAAAACAGGACTGGAGCTGGGGTAAAAGGTTGTCCTGGTGTACTACTTTTCTGCTGTGGGAAATATTATCACAAACCTTGAGGCTAAAATAAGTTTATGCATTCACCATTTCAGAAAACCGAAATTCAAAATGAAGGAAGAGAGCCATGCTTTCTTGGAAGATTGTGTCTGGAGAGGCTTTTCTGGTCTCTTCACTCTAGATATACCTGTTCATCTTCACATGATGTTCTTTCTGGGACTACTGAGTTCAAACCTTTCATATCTCTTATAAGGATACATCATTGGACACAGAGTTCACTCTAAATCCAGCATTATTTTATCTTGGCATCCTTAATTATACCATCCAGAAGACTATTTTCAAAGGGGTCCCATTCACAGGCCGTAGGGATGTAAACATATCTTTGGTTTTCAATATTCAACCTGTTAAGGTTATGATACATGATAATCATCTAGAAGAATCTAGAAAGTAAATAACTAGGGAAATGTGTTTATAAGTTTTCCATCCCAGTAAAAAATGCTTGATATAAACCTGCAAGGAGAAAAATACTTTGTCTCATGGTTCCAGAGTTTTCCACTCATGGTCATTTGGCCGTCTTGCTTTTAGCTTGTGGTAGCACAATACATTGTTGTGGAAGGACACATGAGAGCTGTCTTTGGTGACATAGGATTTCTTAGAAGTGTCCAAAGAGATAGAAGCCAGGGTCCCAATATTCCACATAATGGCATAACCATAATGCTTCCTCTCATTAGACTCCACCTCTCAGGAGTTTAAGAAGCTTCCAAAAGCATCAATTTTTTTGTGAAAAAGTCTATAACCAAAAAGTCTATGATCTGTAAAAAATAGGTAAGATTCAACTTCTATGGGGAAGTACAGAGGAGACTACTTAGCATTGTGAAGCATCTACAGGAACATTTCATAATAAATTGAAATCAGACTAGTCCACAACATTGTGTGTCTTTTCTTAGCTGTGTTCAGCTACTGGGATGCCTGAAAGAACTAGGTAGACCAAATTTAATCAGAGCTAAGATTTTGCCAGGTAGGGAGGATAAGAAGAAGGAATGACAAGATTATTATTAACTTTGAGTGAAACTAGCTATGTAATGCATAACTTCAGTGTATAATATCAAAGAGGAATGAAAGAATAAAATTTTAACATATCAATAGATTGATTATAGGTCACTACGGGGATAAGTCATTGAAATGGAAAGTGGTCAAATGTGGATGGGGAGAAAGTGTGACTACTGAGCGGAAGACTTTAAATTATGATTTTAGAGATCAGGTATAGAGGAATTTTAACCCAGCAGTGTAGCTCTGGCAATGGATCACACCCAAAGACCTCATAGGTCTCTGTGATATAGCTGGAATATGGATATGCTCTTAGTACACACCTTTAATCCCAAACAATAAAAGTAAGGTTAGTCAACAGAAGAAAGCAGACATATTTGAAAAATGGTGTTTAATTGGGTGGAAAATGTGATGAATCACAGAAAACTTGACAGAACAAGTCAGAGGTAGGATATGACTAATTCTCACAAGAACAGACTGAAAGGGAGGCTATTTAAAAGCAGTTCAGGAAGAAAGAGGGCAGCTAAGTCAGGTAGTTGTGTGTGTAGTCAGTTGAGTTCAGGGCAGTGGAGTTTAGTCAGTGGAGAGTCAGTGCAGTGGGTGGAGTGCAGTGGAGTTGAGTTCTTTCATGACTTCATGCAGTTCAGTGAAGGTCAGCAGACATAGTTGAAGTCAGAAAATATGAAAAAGTCCGAAGATTAGAACAGATTGTCAGAGTTAGTTTGAGACCAACCAGAGCAATTCAGTGAGGAATTACCAGATTGAGTCAGTCAGTTTGGAGAGAAGTTTGAGCCAGAACAACTGAACTGAATCAGCCAGCCAGAGTTCAGAAAGACCTAGCAAGGCCAAGCTTATTCAGCAGTAAGCCTCCAAGACTATAATTACATTTGGTGAATAAAAGTTACATTTACAACTGGGATTTTCTGACCTTAGCTATCCTTCAGAATCAGAAACTCTGAATTGTTCATGTAGGCTGGGGCCCTATGGTTCTTGTTACCCCAGAATATTAGTCACTCACTTAGGATACATATGCCCATGAGTCCATGGACATTATTTCTCACTACAATAAAAGAAATAAAAGTTGATGGGTGATGGCAAGTGGTCAGAATGTTAAAGAGGGTCTTCCCAGTAGTTAGAGAGAATACAGCAGTTCTGGAATGTGGATGATGAGTGGCTAGAAGTGACGAGAGTCTTAGAACAAGTAGTCACATTAGTGATTTGACCACAGAAGGAATCAATAAGTCTATGTGAATTTCTGGGTACCATTTAATGAGTCGCAAGTCTGGAAAAAATGATAGCAGCAGTCAGGAAATGACAAAATAAGTATTATTACTAAATGGCAGTTTTGATTTACGATTAAACCACTTTTACCTAAGTGTCCAAGGAGCTTAAAACTTAGGACCATTGTTAATACCTTCCTCTATCCTCCAGGAAGACAACAGAGCACTGCTTCTGGATTGCTCAGTTCTACTTCCACTGTCTCATTGTGTGTGCTCTCACTGATGATTCTCAGACACGTGGTTTATGCAGTTATAAAATCTGGTACCTTATCTCTTAAGCGTCTCTACATAAACTGCTTCCTCTTACTTAATGTGTCACCCACAGTCTCCCAAGAGACACAGTCTACCAATTCTATGATGCTGACTTTGATAGGTCCCAGGCATATTTTTACCAAAGGACAGAAATGACAAGACAGCACTTTGCAGGTAGAGTTATATAGATATCAAGTGAGACACTGCTTCCTTCCAGCAACCTTAGCTTGCCTGTCTGTCTTGTTCATTTTTAAGTGCTCTTCGCAGAACATGAGGCTTTTCAGGAACCCCTAATCTCCCGATAGACATTTCTAAAGTCTCCATTCTGAACTAAGTTGTGTGTCTCTAACAGGTTCATCGCCATGTCTGTCTCTGCTCACTGTTTGTTATATGTTATGTGGTAGTTTGATTCCTCCTAAGCAGGTCTCCTTGCAGGTTCTAGTCATGGCCTCGCTGAAATTCAAGATTGCTGTCTATTTCTCTTAAATTTGTTACTTACTACTGGGTCACTTGGGAATGTGACTCTTTATAGACAGATATATCTGTGGAGTGTTATCAAATATTTTAAATACTCTGTAAAGCATGTAGTGATAGTTTACTTACTTTAAATAACTTTTAGCAGTAACCAACTTATTGTACGGTGCAGACATAAACACCTCAAAACACAGTCTCTTGTAGTTTCAGACTTGCTGTGCAGCCAGTGATGACCTAAAATATCTGAATCTCTTGTCTCCACCTCTTAAATGCTAGGATTAGAGGTATTTACCATGAGGCCTGGGTTATATAGTAAAATTATATTTTAATGTATGATGACATCCATACTTGAGTAAATGATTTGAAAAAAAAAATGAAAAAAAAAAAAAAAAAGAGTCAGTAGGTCCCCTAACTCTACCTTCCAGCTGGACAAGCACTTGGTTCTCTCCTGGTCTTGACATCTCTTTATTTGTCCTGGAATCTGTTTCTCAGTTTTTTCTTGAAGTAAAGCGCTCTACTTAAGATACAATGTATCTGGCCATAAATTAACCTTCCTCATTAGCCAGAACCAGTTAATAATATTTACATAAACCCATATAGTACCAAACCATCTTTTACTCTTTGGCTTTCTCAAAACCTCTAGAAGCTAAATGCATGTAAAAAAAAATTCTATTTCTATTTTTCAAATGAGAACCAACCTCAGTAAGGTTAAATGACTTGTCGAAATCCTTTGTCCAGTAACCTGTGATACCAGAAATTGAATATGGTCTTCTGAGGTTAGGATGTGACTGACTGATGCCCTCCTGCATTAGACAAACAGCAAGGAAATCTCTCCTTTACACATGAGCAAACTCAGCTCTGATAGTTTTTGTTATATGTTCTCTAGCCTTCAGAGGGATTGTTCTCTTGTTTTATTTTATACAAAAAAAAACAAAGAAAGCCTCTTCACCATGTGTAGTGGTCTGTCTTTCATCCAGCTCATTTGTGTCTCACATGACTGAGTTTGCCGCGTAGGGAATCATCAGGGTATTATTCCAAATAGAGAAAACTCAGATAAAACCCCGTGTTCCTGGCTGCAGCCTGTGTGATTATGAATACAATACTGTACTTACAGTAGGAAGCCAGAGTGAATAGGGGCTGCTGTCTTTGGAAGGATGAGCATTTGCTCTGACCTAATAACTATCTGACGCTGGGTACAATTATCTTCCTCCAAGTGGAGCATTATAATGTGACATATTAATTGTTGTGTCATTTTTTTTCCTGAAAGGCATGTTGGGTGTCTCATACAAACCAGAGGCTTCATGAATTATCCATAGCCGTGTGCTAGTATGCTGCCTCTCTGATTTAACTTTCTACACTAAAATTAACCAAGGCACGTCACCTGTTTGCAATGACTACTGGCCGACCTATGCTGCCCTATGACCTCCAAGCTTATCTTTCTGGACCCCTGGGTGTCCAATAAATCTAATGATGTACTAACTTGCTGCAGCTATGAAAGCTTTCCTCCTTGTGAGCAAACCACAGAGACACAGCTTGGCAGAATAGACCACAGCAAGACAGAGTTACTACCCAGAAGACATTCACAGCGTAATGGAATGGTAGAGAGGTCTCCTTTCTCTGCATGTATTCTACCTTGGTTCCTTCGCACTCTTTTTTAAGAGAGGCCTTCTGTACAAGAAGGCTGTTTGTGAGACACAAAGCCTTTTTGGCCCCAACGAGGCCCCAGCACTCAACTCTGGATGATTCTTTTCCATTGCTGCAGCTGCTCCTTGGCAAGCTTGTGCAGGCGGATGGGCTGGCAGCCCTGGTTTTGCCTCTGGGCCTGTCATCTGTTGTGTTGTTAGCCTGCTGATGGGCTGTCTCAGTGTGCCCTTTAAGCCTCTGCTTTCCTGGCTACCAACTTTGGCTCCCACCACCAGAGGAAAAGCTACAGAGCCCCCATCCTGCTCCAGATCCCAGGCTCCAAGCAGCAAACAGAACCTCCCCATTGTCTTCCCCAATACCTAGAGTGTGAATGGTCCACAGAGCTAAAACCATCAGTATTCAAATGCACTTGCTGGCCCAGGCTTGGCTGCTGCTATTAACGCACACAGCCCCAAAGACTCATCTCCCGTTTTGGTTTTAATTGGGCTTCCTCCCGTCGTTTTCATTTCAGTTTGCACCTGACTCTGACATATACAGCTACTGATTACCAAGTAAGTTGTTCGGTGAGCTGGAGGTATGATAAATTAAATATGATTTGTATCACTGAGCCCATCTTTGGCTGCTTCATGGCACATTATAATTTGGGAAGGGACTATTACAATAAAATATTGAAGAATAAGCAGGAACAGCCCACTGTTCACATGTCCAATGGCAAGAGAAAATTACAGGTTTCATTGTCTATGCGGCACCATCTGCCTCTTTGCTGGGGCTGAGCCTTCGGCTCTCCCAGGGGAAATCGCTGTGGATAAGTTATTCAATTAGAACAGCATTATTGGCCAGCTACCTTGGAGAATTGGGTTGATGATGTTGTGACTGCCCTGATCCACATTCCTTCATGTCCCCAGCAGGCCGCAGCACATGGCAACTTCCCTCAGTGTTTCCTGAACCTCCTGATAGAGGTGAACAATTGAAATGAGGACTATCGAGGATGCCTGAAAGAAAATCAATTTTGAATGAACTTTTCTTGCTTAGCCTCGGCTCCAATATTCTGAGTCATACTGTGTTTTGGGGGACTTCCATTGAATTAAGTGACAGAAATGTCAGGAGGGAGGAAAGTGGGTTTCATGATATGCATTTAGCTTGTGGCACTACACAAAAGAATTCCTCACATACGATTACAAGGTAGAAATATATACTCAGGCCTCTTCGGATGTGGTGTTCATCTTAGGGATAGAAAATGTTATAGGAGCATGGTAGCTCTTTAGGGAAATTTTCAGCTATGCTTCAAAAGCCTCTACCAAAAAAAAAAGTGATAATTGCTTACATAATTCTATCTAGAGGACAGACCTCACTATATATCACACCACACAACTCAACTAGCAACCCCCTAAATAGAATTTTTGATAGGCGCTTTATTATCAACCTTAGGGTCTTGGTTTATAAACAGAAGAGCCAATGGTGTTTCTCTTATGCATACACATACGCTTACATGTATTTTTAATGATAGACCACTATCAATAAAGGAAGCTGGACATATATACATGTGCAACCATGTTTACAAATTAGATTCCAAAATTATTTATTTTCACACCATTCATAAATATTCATGTTTGCATATATTTTTCTATTTCTATTTGCCCACCAGGTCAGTTCTGGGGATGTTCTATGGTTGTTAATTGAGCAAGGAACACAAACATTTTCCTTGTTATGGATTCATTTGCCAATAGTTATAGAGGGTAGTTATCTACAATTTTAGTATCTGTGAATTATAACAATTATGAGTTCATAATCTTTTTACTGTGTATGTGATGCTGGCATTTCAAGTTAATTATTTATAAGACCTTAAATATTAAGACATCAGCCCCATACTGATAAACATTGGTGTCTCCAGAATGTCATTTTTATTTAGATTGTGATTTTTTTTGTTATTTATAATATTTTCTGGGGATGGAACTCAGTAGTACATATTTACATAACAGGAACACGGCTTTGAGTACAAGCCCCACCTTATTTTAAAAAGTGTTATTTGGGAGTCATCTTATTTTTCACCCGGATTGATTTTACTATTCTGTGTTAGGAAGTCATTCTTCACTTAAGACGAATGTTAAATGTTTTCGAGTTTGAGAAATTGGTACTTGTTTTCTCTTAACTACTTAATCCATGAGCTAACCATGTTTCTCTCTGTATCCATGACATGTGGTTCTCAGGGCTCTAGGTGATACTAAAATCTTTAGATGTGCAAGACCCTTATGTTAAACTCTGTAGTGTCTTCATATAGAAGCACCTACCCTCCATGGTACCCTGTATTGTCTTTAGGTTGCTCTGACAAATGAAATTCAGTGAACCTTCTTTTCTCATCTAATTTGAGAATCACAAGGTAAACTCTCTCTATATAGACTATATATATAGTCTTGATACAGATACATTTTTTCCCTCACAAATACTTCTATTCCACAGTTAGTTGAACTTGTGGATATAGAACCCATAGATACAGAGGTTAACTATGTATGTAGTGGCGTGTAAAATTGTATGCACTAATAACTGTATGGCAAAGGCATATTTGTATCTATGCACACAGGTTGCTATCAATTCCCTTGTATCTCAGTGAATCAATACACATTTCCCTCTTTATATTGAACCCACCAGAGAGTCCTAGAACCTATTGGACAGATGTACTCTATGTGGTAAACTCAGCTTTAATGGTTGCTTCAATTTTATTGATAGGAACACTGTGCAGGAAGAAAGGAAGTAAAAACCCGTCTGCAGGCGTATGCTTTCTGGCAGTGCTGGAGACAAATGAGTATCTGTATGTCCACTTCCCCTGAGACTACGAGCAGGATAGGTAATGCCTAGCATGTAGGTATCAGCAATACCCCAGTAATTAGCAATTTAAATAATTTAAAAGAGGACAGACTTTAAATACTGTCATGGAAAATCTTGAAGCTGCTTAGAACTCATTTTCAGACATTGCAGGATGGAATGTAAGCCAGCACCTGTTTTTCCGTAAATTATAAAGATCCACACTATGCTTTTGAGTAATTAAAGGTCAAAGATGAGCCAATGCCAGGGCCTTAAATTGACCCGGACCTAACAAACAAAAAGACAAAGGGACAGCCGATAGTTTTTAAGCACATCCTAAGTTCTACATCACCCGGAACTACACCAGGCTGAGTACAAAGTGAAAACAAATGTTACTAAATATTCTCACGGCTCAGCCTTAAGAGATGGAAGCCCCGATTTTCTTTTTTTCTTTTTTTAACTGTTTTTTTCTTTTTATTGGATATTTTATTACAGTACAGATGTCATCCCCTTTCCCCATTTCCCCTCCCTAGAAACCCCTATCCTATTTTCTAACACTCTAATAACTCTGGCAGGAAGGCAATGTCATGACCAGTAGTGAAAACTAAAAGAAACCACTGCCCTGGGCCCCTGGTTCTTTCCTTCTTTTCAGTGTGGCTGCTTGAACCCTTGTGAGTCTCATCATTTATTTTCCTCTATAAAAGCTGTAACTGCCTCCTCTCCTCTTTCTTGGTGATGTTATCACTCCTTGATGCCCACAACTTCACGGGCTGGTGGGCTCATGATGGAAGCGCAGGGAATCGCACGCACCAGCCCTCTTGCTTCTGTACTCAGAAGTGACCCTCTCCCGCAGTCAACACAGCTCATCTATGAGTTCTTCTGGCCCTTGTCCGCTGAAGTATGGGCAGGGGAAAGAATCAGAAACGTTGATAAAGACTTGGGGTGTTCGTAACAAACAACCCTATGTATCTATGAAAACTTAGTTCGCTCTTCCCCAGGAACAGATAGTGGAAGCCCTCCCGCTATTCCCCGTAAGAAATGGAAGTAAGTTGGATCTATATCCACACTACATTTTATAAGTATGGCCTAAAGATGTTCCTGAACACTATGAATTGTAAGCAAGTTTGACTGTGAAAAGACTCTAACTTACTCTGGTCCCAACTGTCCAAGTTTCCGCTGATTGCTGTGGCTAAGAGTCTGGCCACCAGCAGCATGCAAACTTCAAGCATAGGGCAGACAACCAGCTGTCTTGCACACCATCCCCCCCAGCCCACTCTCTTCCCCTCCCCGCCCCTCCCTTTTTACTTTCTTTTTTTCTTTTGGTTGTGAACCTTAGTGTTTAATAACTAAACTGTCTTTCCGGGTCTCACTCCAGCTTTTTGTACACAGCTTCCTACTCAGCCATGCGGTAGCTCCACCTCGGCACTGAACTGGGTTGAACCTGAAATTTCTACTATTTAATAACCAGTTCTTGCTCAATTAAATTACGGAGCATTTACTTTTTCTAATAATTTTCATGTACTATTCCCTTCCTCGTGTCTTTTTGTGATTACCCTATTCATGTTTTGAGCCTACTTATTTAACGTGTGTGCACATGTGTGCTTTTAAATGCTTTTATTATTCCTTTAAGAAGTTTTACAATGCATCTGGACCATTTGTTGATATATAAGAGGGCCCTTGAATATTTGGGTATCGTCTCCTTTGATAATTATAGAAATCACAAAACTGCATTTTTCCAAACCTGAGGAGATGTTTGCTTCGGTTTGGTATGGATGAATCTAACTCTATAACTAAAACTCAGCTGGTTTCAGACAGAATCCTTCTTTCTCACCGTTCCAAATAGCTGGGTTTGCAGCCCTGTGCCACCATGCCCATCTGAAGTTTTTGTTTTATTTTGTTTTATTTTTTTTTCTTGTTCAGTATATTTATTTTACTCTCCAGAAGTTTATATACATATTACGTAACTAAGCTTTGTGGCTTGTGCCTTGTATGTTGGACTTCCATTTTTCCTTAGATGATTTCAATACTATGAAATTATAATTTTCTTCTAAAATTTCAAATTTTTCACATTTTTTATTTCCATGGGTTGGGTCTTTGTAAATGTGATATAATAAAGGAATGTTCTAGATTTACTGGTTTGTTACAGTACCCATAGGCTTCTACAATGTTCATCATGCATTCTAAATGCTTAGGTATCATGCTTTGCCATGTGTATGTCTCTGTCTATTGGTTTTCACTCTTCATTTCCTTTCCAGTAAGGTTGAAGAAAGAAACTAGGATCCTGGACACCCTTACAACTGAGCTCTACCCACTATCTGCAGTCAATTAATTATGGTGTTAATATATTCTAATGTTTTATAGCATGAGAAAAGAACCCCTACGTTTTATTTAGAAAACATCTTTTCAAAGTTATTAATTCCTACCTGTTAATTTTTCATCCAGTGCAAATTGACTAATCAATTCACAAAATCACTAAAGGGATTTTCATCTGAATGTCATTAATCATATATTAAATTAAAATAATTATATCTTATATATGCAAGTCATTCCATCTCCTGATATGGCATATACGTACTTTCAGAGTTTTTTTTTCCCCCTGGGGCTGAGGAATAGGCTGGCAGTTAAGAGCACTGCTGTTCCTCTAGACGGTCCAGGTTCAGTTCCCAGTGCCCATGTGGTCACCTGCAATCCTACTTGGCACCAGTCCACGGGATCTGGTCCCCTCTTTGGGATCCTGAAGGCACCAGTCATGCATAAAGTACACATACATATGTTGTCTTAGTTAGGGTTTTACAGCTACAAATAGACACCATGACCCAACTCTTACAAAGGACAACATTTAATTGGGACTGGCTTACAGTTTCAGAGGTTCAGTCCAGTATTGTCAAGGTAGGAGCATGGCAGTGTCTAGATAGGAATGGTGCAGGAGGAGCTGAGACTTCTATATTTTTATCTAAAAAAAAAAAAAGCCAAGGAGCAGACTGTTGATCCACCACCACAGTTACACATTTCCTCCAACAAGGCCACATCTATTCCAACCAGGCCGTACCTCCTAATAGCGCCATTCCCCGGGTCAAGTACATTCAAACCACCACATATATTCAGGCAAAACACAAAAGGTAAAATAAATAATTTTACTCTTTAAAAATAACTTTCACACTTCTCTATGAAATGCTGTCTTTTTTTTTCTTTGCATAATTCTTGTATGTGTTCTGCTATATGTAATATAATGTTTAAGTACTTTGGTTTTTTTTTTTTTTCTTGCGATTTGTTTCTTCTGTATTTCATCACAATGTTTATTTCCTAATTTATAAAGGAAGAGAAAACATGTAACTTCTCCATGAGTCCAGATATTATGCTAACTACTTACATGATTTTTATATTCCTTTTCTGGATCTAGCAAGTATATATAATCTACTAATACAAATCTTATATTTCTTTCCTATCAGTATTCAGCTAATTTCTATCTCCTATTTAATTATATTCTTCAAAATTGTAATGGCAGCATAGAAGCCACACTCTCTTAGCAAGGATCATCACTTTATTAAAGATGTTCATGAAATGCTTCAAATATTTTAAATCAATTACAATGTAAATTCAAGCTCACAGTTTTTACCATGATGAGTTATCTATTTACATCTACTTAAAAAATAAAACAAACTAGGGAGAGATTTTGAATTTTATTCAAGACCTTATGTCTTTTAATTGATATTCACATGAGTTTGGGTTTGCTGTTTGAATTTTATTCTTGAGTAATAATGTATCAAGGGCGGGCACTGGGAGCTCTCTGGCCTGGAAATACACAATTGTTTAGAATTTGGACAAAAACAGCATTTTGTCTGAGATGAGGAGTTTACCACTGGCATCCTTTAGAATTACCAGTGCCTGCTTATAACAAGAAGCATGGGGGTTTTACTTTTACTATTGTTTCTGGATTCTTTCTAATCGGGCTCCCCTGTGTGTTCATCACGCCACATCCGAGGTCCCAGCACTTGGGCCTTTTCTCCACAAATATTACCTATCACACTTTGCAACATGACTGTTTCCCCAGCACCCCACCAAACCAAACCCAAACCAAAGCTAATTTCAAATCCTTTTGTGTATACACTCCATGTAGATTTCAATTTGTAGTTCTGTTACTTAGCTTTATTGCTTTTATGCATCAGAGATGATAGATAGACATGGCTCCTTCACATTCTCAGGACTGCCTTAAATACATAAGATAATTACCTAGTTGTCTTTTTAAAATCTCAGTATTCATTCTAAATTTCATTTAATAATGAACAGGATGTGGAAGGTGAGATTTATTTATTTATTTATTTATTTATTTATAGCTTGAAAAAGTTACCTAAAATTATCTGGATATCTACTTGACATCTTTTTTTCCCCATGTTTTTAAGATTAAATTTATTTGCTAATAAAAATATAAACATTAGACTGATATTTTAAAATTATTTAGCAACGTTTTAAAATTTTATTTTGTTTAACTTCTCTTGCTATTCCCTTGCTAATGCCTAGACGTTGGCATTTCTCTAGTTTCTATTTTTGTCCATATTTGAGCATAAAGAATGTTTTTTAAAATACATGTTTTAGCAAAAAATAAAAGTTTCTTAACCCAATGTTTTCTGGCTAAAATAAAGTCATTTGCCATCCTGGCACAGTCAGAGAAAACAAATACATCTTTTTTTTGCAGGAATCAGTCTTGCAAAAATTTTAATTGAATCAATTCCGTACAAACCATTCTTTACGTTAGAGGCCTATAGGAAAAGAAGGCAGTAATCCATTCCAGCTCTGCTATTTACTAGTTTGTGACCCTGAACTCCTCATTTAAATTCCAACCTCTTAGTTTTCTTTCAGTTAAATGAGGGTCATAATGATAACCACTTGACGGGTCTTAGGAGACTAAAACAAGCTATTGAAGGGCTAGGCCCGTGTCTGCAGCTCTTCAGCGCTGAAGGAATCTGGGTCTTTCTGGTTTGCATTACTCGGGGATAGGTTTCAAATGATAGCTCTCCGGAGTCTTTGTTCATGCCATGCTGTGAACAGTTTCTCACTCTTCCTGTTAGCTTTCCATGGAGCCCCTTTCATGTGCAGTGCACATCAGTAGTTGAAGAAACTTTCTACCTTCCCAGCTTTATCAAAAAGAACAACTGCTGTCCTGAGAGCAGATGTAAGCTAAAGTTTTCTTAGCTTCCTGAAACAGAAATTCTTTAAAAACCCCTGTCCAACACTACGGGAAGAGCAGGAAGCAAAATGTAGTGTTGGCGCGTTTCAAAATTTGTCATGAGCTCAACAGGTCTCTTCTATGCATTTACAACCAATTATACGTGTAATAACAACAGACATAATTTTCTACTCTAGCAGTTTTTCATGTTGAAAACAGATATAAGGAGCCTGGGGGAGAGAGTTAAATAACTAAGGTGATTGCCATGCAATATCTGGAACCTACATAAAAAAGCCAGGCTTAGTGGCATGCCTTGTAATCCCAGCACTAACAAGGCAGGGTGATTCCTGCTGCCCATTTGACAGCCAGCATGGCCAACTCAACAAGGCGCTGCCCAGGGAGAAACCTCATCTGAAAGAACAGAGTGTATGCCACCTGAGTAAGAATCACACTTGAGGTTGTCTTCAGGCCTCCATCCATGCACACATACATACATGCACATGAACACATGCATTTACATGCAAACATACCTATATACACACAAGCACATAAAGAGAAAGCCAATGTAAATCATTAGCTATTGTTGAAGCTTCTGATCAACTTATGCTTTTGACTTGTTCAATAAATGAAATGAAGTAGAGTTCAGTATAATTTACTTCTTATGGAATATTTTCATGACTACTTGAAAATTTATAGTGTAACCCATCTCTTTACTAAATAGCAGATTTATTACTTAATGATTCATCTTGATTTGTTGATTTGAATTTTAGAAATAAATAGCCCATCTGTGTGATGTTTAGAAAAATGTACTAATAGTCAGTTTTGTTGTTGTTATTGTTGTTTAGACTTAACTAGAAAATCAACATTAGCTATTATTTGGACAGGGTAGCCATGTTTTCACTGCCTTTGAAACGCCCAAATCATTCTTTACATTAAAACGTATGTAAACAAACAATAGCAGAAGTCAATACAGCAAAATAATATCAAAACAAAACAAAAAAAATCACATTCACACACATACACACAAAAATTGGTGTGTCTTTTTGTGTTGTCCAATTATTACTGGACAAGGGCCTTCCCTGGAGTGAAGTCAATATTTATATAGAGAGTGACAGTATATTGTAGAACACTGATTTTTCCCTTTCCCAGTAGGTATCAATTATTAATAGCATCTTGATTTGGAGTAGTACTTTGTTTCTGTTTCTACTTACTCCTTCTCTGTGTTGGGCTTTTGTCTAATTTGAACTTGTGCATGCTTCCACAGCCTGTGTGAGTGGTTTAGTTTTGGTGTTTGTTTGTTTGTTTGTCTGTTTGTTTGTCTGTTTGTTTGTCTGTTTGTGATGGGGAGAACATGAAATTGAATAGGGAAGAACTGGAAGGAGGTAAGAAAGGGAAAAATGATCAAAATGTATTGTTTGAAAAAGAAGTATGCATCTATTTATTAACATAGGATCTGTAGACTGTCTGTCATTTGTAGTTTGGAGAGACCATGCTGCAAAAATATCACCAGGAAGACATGGCATCACAGTATAAATCTTCAAGTGTCACATGTTCCATTATAGTTATCATTTTGCTAGCAGTATGGGAAAGTAGTTAAAGTTGAGAACTTATTTCATATCTACCCAAACTGACCATAAGCTATAAGAACACAGAAACATGACTGTATTTTTATTACTATTATCATGAAACTGGATTGAGCAAATTTGGTATGCATTATTTAAATGCTCAAATAATCACCTAAGAGGCCCAGAAATGTATTGATATTCCACTAGTAAGTAAACACAAAGAACTTACCTTTGGAATTATTTGACCAACAACAAGCCTGAGTTTGTGTTTGCATCCTCTCCCTCTCACCCTATGCCTTCTGTCTGTCTGTAGTTTGCGTTTTTTGTCTGTTGTGTGTCTATATGCCTTCCCAGTCTTACTGTGATCAAACTGTCCTACAATTTTCTGATGTCTAACTCTCCCTAACAAAGGACTTTGCTCTGTATTTATTACACAGCACAGAAAGTATCACATGGGGAAGGTATGGTTGATACTTTATAGAAAATTTTACCTGAGCTTTAGAACAAAGTAAGTCATTTATTCAAACTGACCACAGAGCATATACCATCACCAATAGATATCCACATGCTGCTTCCAACATTTATGACAGATATTTTTGACCCCTCAATGTTTTCAATAAATTATTGTCATAACACATATATACACACAGTCTTACATTTCTTCCTGGGTCAGGGTCATGGAAAAATACATCATTTAATATTAAAGCTATGCGCTCACTTAGACTCTATAAGTGGATTACCCAGAAAGTTCAAGGCAAGTAAGGTTGGTTGTTGTGTTTTCTCTTAAAGGCTGGTTAAACAAAGAGGGGTAGCAGTGTGCCTTAAGAGATGCTTGAGGTGTGTTATTTTGAAACTCAGTAAAAGTTTTATTTTCTTTAAACGTAAGAGAAATTTTCATAAAAATTGTATTGCTACATCAATGATTAACCTCCAAAAGCAGAATATTAAAAAAAAACATCAATTCAGGAATGATAGTTTTATAAATGTGTTCTGTTGGAGAACTAAGATGACAGTGGCTTTAAGGAATAGAACATCGTGAAGATACTGTATGCTCATAGGCATAGCATAACCATCAAAAGTGATGGGAGGCTCATATGGGTAAACCAAAAGTTAGGAAGCAGAGGGATGAGGGTCACACAAGTCAGGAGGCCAGCCTGATGAGTTCTAAGACAGGGCAAAACTGTATCAAACAGCAAAATTCAAAACAATAAAAGGGTAAAGTAAAGCAACTGAAAAGTACAAAACATTACAGACAGAAAGAGAAATCCTACCAACTCTGGTGGTTTAAGAGAGTGGAAGGAGGATAAAATATTAGGTAATCTGGTGATGTCCATTAATATATATATATATATATATATATTATATATATATTAATATTTATATATATATAAAATATATATAATATATATTTTCATATATATATATGAAAAATGAAATATGGCCACACACGGTGGGGGCGGGGCATTCTGTTGGATTAGTGTTGTCACATTTAAACACTACTCCTATATCTAAGGCTTAGGTAACACTGAGGAAGACATGGCAGAACATAAGGCCTTCTGTGAGTTGTGTCTACTGCAAACCACAAGGAAGCTGGGGAGGCTTTTGTGTTAAAGTCAAAGTAAGTTAAGAGGCTAGCCTCATCTATATAATACATTCTAGGACAAAGAAAACCTATACCAAAGAGCAAAATTCAAAACAATAAAAAGATACAGTAAAGCAAGTAAAAACCCCCAAACATCAGCTGGAGGCACTATCCCAGAATGCAGAAGTTGGCTCCAGCTAAAGGAACGTGGGTGGTGGCTGGAGTGCGCTCTAAGGGATGTCATACACTTGGTATTTTTATCTTATTCTTTGCTTTCTGTTTGTCATACAGCAAGGAAGCTCTTCCATCATGTGTTCCTATCACCATTATATTATACCCAAGCATTAGAGCCAAAGAGGTGCACAACACACACACACACACACATACACACACACACACACACACACAAAACCAAATGCAAATGCACACACACAGGCATGCATGTGTGCACACACAGACACACATATACAAAGACACACACACCAAACACATACACACACATTCATACATGTCAAACACAGATACACATATACAAAGACACATACACCAAACAAATACACAGACACACATTTATACATGTCAAACACACACACACAAACATACCACCTATACACAGAAGATACACACCACACACAAACACATGTAAGAGAAGCAGGAACCTGCTACCTTCTAAATTTATCTCCTTCATTGATATAAATTGATAACTGACTTCTCTTATTAAAATATATGAATAGATGGATGCTGACACACTAATCATAGTGATGGCTGCAATCATTCAGTGAAAAGGATCTTCCTCATCAGGTTATTATCATAAGGATACATTTTATGTGTGTATTTCCTGGACCTCCTGGTCAGGAGCTCATTCAAAGGCCATCTCAGACAAAATCAAGCCTGATTATATATTTACCTTTGTTCAAATGAGACTGAAGTAAGAACTTGTAAGTGGGTGGGTTGAGAACTCTTCTCTTTGGTTACATTTGTCTGTCCAACACAGGCTGACTTTAAATTCACACACCATTCTACCTCAGCCTCCAGAGTACTGGGATTATAGACAAGTGCTATCTAGTCAGGATAATTGTTTGGTGTTTTCTATCACAAGCCTGCTAGAGTAGTAAAGGTGAAATTCCATAATACAAATTCAGAAAGTTCAGAAGCAAAGACTAAGAGGCAGAGGGAACTATGGTGCTTCAAGATTCATCTATTTCGAAACCCAGGGGACAGAAAGAGGTCCATGTAAATGTTTTAACCAATCTTCTTTAATTAGCACTTGTTAATTGTATTGACAAACTCACTCTACAGGCTATGTAGCAAGTTATTTTAGGTTACATCCTTAAGAACCTCGAATGCCCATATTCTATAAATGTTATTTTTCTTATCTAGAAAATCAGTTTTTAAAAGGCGACGGCTGTCAATTTCTTCTGCGATTTTCTTAACAAGGAGAAACTTTCCTTCCTTCTGGAAGTGGCCTGTAGAAATTCTTAGGGGAATAATGATTCTCATCTAAAGATCTTTTAAATAGGATGTTCAAAAAAAAGTTTGGCAAAGATTCATGAAATTCTACCCCAGAGAATAGGTGCTGCAGTTTTGCCCTTGGAGCATTTTCACAGTATGTATTTCCAGAATAGCTCCATGGACCTGGGGAAATCTCAATAATATTTCATCATAACTATCAAAGTTAAGGCAGAACAATTACATCACCCTAATATACCTACCATTTTAGTGACCAATGACATATTGTAAGATCAGTGGAGCTATTCAAAGTGACCATGTAACACTAGGGAATGTCACCCACAGTGCTTCAGTTTCTTCATTGCTAGACTGTGCCCTTCTCTACAGCAGCATGGTGCTCTCGAATCCTTGTCTCTTAAGGACATGCCTGTGTCATGCTATGAAACTAGGCTTACTTACTAGAGAGGCATGTAAATACAATGTATCTGAAATAGGAATCAGATTACTCACGTGTACATTTTAAAACAAGGTGTGGTTGTTTGAATGAGATTGGACCCCATAGGCTCATAAGTTTTCATGCTTGGCTCCCAGCTGTGGATTGTTGAAAAGAATTGGGAAGTGTGGCCTTTTGGAAGAGATGAACTTATTGGAGATGTATCACTGGAGCTAAGCTTTGCCATTTCAAAAGTTTAGACCAAGCTCAGTCTCTGTATCCCTCTCTGTCTGTCTGTCTCTCTGTCCCTCTCTTCCCCCAGAGATATCCCCCAGTCTATCTGTCTCTCTCAACCTGATGCTCTCTCTGGATCATGATATAAAAGCTCTCAGTTACCTCTCCAGCACCATGCCTATGTTGCAGCCCAGGCAAAATGTTGAGGCCCGGGCCGAGCCACGTTTGGGTGGCCACTGTATCCCGGCCCAAGCTGCTGCTCTGGTCTGTGGGTCAGGGTTCAGCAAGAGCGAGGGTGAGGGCAGACTCAAAGAATGGAGACCAGACAGGGTGTGATTCAATCCCGTTTATTCTTCAGTCTCTCTTCCTCTAAGTGTCCCCTGTCTGATTCTCCCTCTATAGTCTGAATCTCTACTGTCTGCCTCTGCCTTTTATATGTCTTACTTCTAAGCCATGTCTCTAAGTTACACCTTTAATCATGCCCTTAGGTCTTGTCTCTAACTCTGATATCTATACTTCTAAGTCATACTCTTAAGTCACACACCTTTAATCTCACACACTTTTAATCTCACGCACCTTTAATCTCAAGGTATCTAAACCAAGATTATCGGAGTGTTCTCAGCTGTTGTAGGCTATTGTAATCCAAGTCTCATGTCAGGGTATATGGCTCAAGATGGCTGCAAAGCTGATAGCCTCTTTCTGCTAAAAGACGGCCCCCAACATGCCTGCCTGTTTACTGTCATGATCCCTGCTATAATGATAATGGACTAATATGCTGAGACTATAAGCAAGCCCCCAGTTAAATGTTTTCTGTTATAAGAATTGCCTTGGTCATTGTGTCTCTTTATAGCAATAGAATAATAACTAAGACAGAAAGGAAAAAAAAAACTTAACATTTGCAATCATTTTAGATTAGCAAAGAGAAAAAAATATGTGTTTACCTCCTGCATCTTTTTCCAGAGTCATTTTTCTGTTCCATGACTATTAGCCTGTGTGGTTAAGCAAAGTCTATAATTTCATCACACTCTCTCTAGCTTTGATGCTAGATCTATTACCACCTCTAGTTTAAAGAGCAGCAATGTCTCTGTTTAGTGTCTTATTGTTTGTTGCGGGTAATATTAAAAAATGGCCCAGATGCTGGCTGACTACTATCCTGGTGGCACTCTGCTTAGCTCAGGCCGCCATGTTCCGAGGCCAGAAGCCAAGCACACCACAGCTGGAAGTGGCCAGAGGCCACGTGTGCCACAACTAGACCCAAGAGTCACCAGCCATCGTGGCGGTATTCTGCCAATCCACCACACTGTCTCCACAAAGCTTGACTGAGCCCCTGATAATACCCGCCATCGATGCGGTACCCGGTAGAAATGAAACTCTGAAGCTTAATATTATCCAAAGGCTTTATATAATTGGAAATGCTCAATTAACAGGATGCCCATACAATTAGAGTTGTTACCCAATATTTAACATTTGATAAGTTGCTACCTTAGACTCCTAGAGATACTCTGACATCTGCTACCATCTTCTTTCTCTCCCTTCCCCCTCTTCCTTCCTAGCTCCTCCTCTTCCTCCTCCTCTTCCTTCTCCTTCCCACTCTTCGCTCCTCCCACATTAGCAAGCTTTTTGCAAATGTAGCGGAGAAGCTATCTTGCTACATCTTATAGGGTTTTCACTGATCAACATTTTTATTTTCTTAGACTCTAATCATTTTAGATACTGGCCTTGATTGACAGTTCCCAGTAAAGATTGTATGAAGACATCTCTCCAATATGGATATCATTACTGATAGCGAATCCTGGGAATTCCTGCCTTGTTCTCTACACAATGAGATTACTTCTTGTTTGGGTTGGCAACATAACACCCAGACGGAATTGTTAAAACTTTGCCTTCACCATCTCTCTAATGAAAAATGTCATCCGTTCGTTAATTGAGTTTGTCTTCCCATCCAGATTTTTTTTTTCTTTCTGAAATCAGGGACCTGACAAGAAAGAATGAAACCATTGACATTTCCATTAAGCCTAGTAAAATAAATTGTTTATATCATAAAGAGCAAGCGGGTTGGTAAGAACAAAAGAGCTGAAGAGGTTTTCAGAGACAAACAACAGTAGCAGTCCTTTGTCATAACCAAGGCTGAGAGGGGAAGGAAGTTCCAGAAATGGGAGACAGGGAGATCAGGGAGAAGCCTTCAGGACAGGAGTTGTGTGCGGAAGGACATAACTATTGGCAACCAGAAACAGCAAGTAGCAAATAATGAAAGAAGAAGGGAAGGGAGTGTGGCTGAAGAAACGTTTCCACTTGGTCTCTTTTGTCACTGTTTGTTAGTAGTCTTTATTATCTATCTTATTAGACTTAGACACACCATGGAAATTCGGGTGTGATACATTTAACTGAAGATCTAGTCTGAACCTGAGCACTCTAAACCACAAGATGGAATAAAGAAGGAAATGGGCTTCTCTCCAGCCCTTTGCCCATTGGCTGCTGCTGTGTCACACTTCTGCCCTCAAGACCCCCACTAGCCAGGCAGCCAAAACAATCCTTTCTTTCTGATGTTGCTTTTATGGGGTGTTTTGTCACAGTTATGAGCAAAGCAGGCAGGTAACCCCCAGGCACCACAGAGGGTGGGGTGATTGGTTCAGCTTGGAGGAAGCAAATTCAAAAACCCTGAAATCATTCTATGTGGTTTTTCAAGTTGATTTCTCTTGATTCCTGTATTCTTTCTTTTGTCTTGGGCTAGCTCTCATGGAGCTTGGACAGTGAAATGATGGAGAAATGCAGCAACAGTTATTTTGATAGCTTTTAAAGACGTGATTTTGCCTGTATTTGAATTATGCTCTTACTAACATTCCTAAATTATTTCACTCTTAAAAAGAGGTTTTTCTATTTGACAAATGAGATAAATGTATATAATTATTAGGCAAAAGATAAAGAACCTAGTTTACACTAAGCAACAATCAGTGTAAGTATTTTGTAAACACTGACTATTATTATTACGAGTTATAAACTTGGCTATTTTAACCGTGTAGTATCTACATCATAAATTGTGAAAATTAAATGAATTAATAAATGTAGTACAGTAGACAAAAGTCCTAAAGCTATTATCATTATTATTATTTAACATCATGTTTTAGAAATATAATCCCTGACATTTCAAAAAAATGTTCACAGCACACTGCTACGTTTTAAAAAGTAGTAGATAAATGAACAACTATAACATGCTTGCAGTTTTATAGAAACTTCAAGTACCATGTTCAGAGAAGTTTAAATGAGTACGCTGAGAAGTTGCTATCAGCTAATGGGAGAAACAGCGAACCACCTCTATGAAACATGACCCTGTTTAGAAAAGGACACCAGAATGGCCTTTTAATTTTACTCATTACAGAAAATGGCTGTCATCATTGACTATGCCACAGCTCTTGAGCAACCACCCTTAGGGGATTCTCCGTTATAGACTGCAGTACTGACTTTAAGAGCAATGATGTCTGGTGCCTATTTAATTATCCACTTTGGCATCATAATTCTTTTATGATATGAAGTCTATCTTCAGCCTTAGGCTCTGAAAAAAGGTTCTGCCTATTTTTGAGGGGTAGTAGACTAAAGCATGGAGGATTTGCTCTGAGAACAATGAAGAGAGCTATGTAAGTAGGAGAAGGAAGGATATCTTCAACTAACAGAAAAATAGATTCCTCAGTCTTGAAGAGAGAGTAAAGTTGAGAGCATTATTGTTTAAAATGTGGGGAGAATTTGGGAGGAGTGGGAGAAGAGAAAGAATATGATCAAAATTTATTAAGTGAAATAAATTAAGTAAAAATTTTATGTCTTATGCTTGAATCTAAACATTAAATTGGGAAAAGTTGAGGCTTCACTGTAAATAATTTATGATACATAAAGATTTTAGAAACATAAAGATTGACAGGCAGACAATTATGGGAGAGAATCTAGATTAAACGTCAGCGTTCTGAAATGTTGAAGGCATTGATTTAATTTTCTTGGACAAATTGAATTTGAGAAAGGAACCCAGCAATCATGAAAGATGATATACAAATATTTTATGGTGTAGCTATGTTCATCAACTATATGTTAAAATCCTGTCTCCGTGGCTCCCAAGGACCCCTTAAAACCCTTCAAAGGCCTCAATTTACATTTGAAATAGAACAGAGACTTCATGTTCTGACATTTAAAACTACCCAGACCTAGTCCTGCATACTACAAATCTCACCGCCATACTCACACTCACTCATCAATCCAGAGCCCAACTTTAAATAAGCAAATGGTCCTTCCTATCTCTGGGAGGTCACACATCTTGTCGGAATACTTTCCCTCAAAATCTTTGGTTTTTAGCCTTTCTTTTTTCATTTTAACCCCAGTTCAAATGTCAAGTTCTCCAAGCAGCTTTTCTTAATCATCATTTTTAAGGTGATTCAATAGGTTGATTTTTACTGGGGTTCAAAGCATTGTGCAGAAGTAAAGAATTTCTGCCTGGTTGTCTGGGGAATGTTGAAGGAAATGTAAGCCAGGCAGCTGAGACGCTCCACTGGGATGCAGTCAGTCACAGCCTAAGATGCTGCCTTTTTCCATATGCTGATAAGTATTATTATTTCTTTTGGTTTTGGTTTTTTGAGACTGTGTAGTCCTAGCTGTCCTGGATCTCACTCTGTAGACCAGGCTGGCCTCGAACTCAGAAATCCGCCTGCCTCTGCCTCCCAAGTGCTGGGACTAAAGGTGTGCGTCACCACTGCCCAGCTATGCTGACAATTATTATGAGTTACTTGACTGAATATTGGGAAGTAGAACCATTGTCAGTTGCTCATCTTGATTAATTGTTTTTATGCCACAGCTTATCTCTTTCATCCTTTTCAAGCACAAGGAAGTAATATTTTTGTGTGGTATATATACTTTAGATGTATGAATGGATTATATATATAAATGTGTGTGTATATACATACATATATATACACATAATTTGCAAACATACACAAATCATAAATAGGTAGATAGGTATGTGACTGATAGATGGTAGATAGGTAGATAGATAATATAGGTGATAGATATAGATAGAAATAAAAATTAGAAAAAGGTAATATATATCCCAGGTATATCATTGAAGATTGGGAGAGAATAGCTCAGTTTGGTATGCACTTCATGCCTAGATGTTGCAATACATTGTGTGAAAGTATGTCTCTGTATATGCAGTTGTTAATTCTGCACCACGAGAGAGCTAACTACTACTTGGAATAATTGCTATTATTATTTCTGTGGCTCATCACCATTTTCATATTTTATAAATGTTTGTTCCTTCCCCACCTGACTAAAACAATCTAGAATTGTATCTGATTGGCTTTAATAAAGATTTGATGGCCAATAGGTAGGCAGGAAGTGGAGGATGAACATCTGGGCAGAGACAGGGAGTCTGAAAGAAGAAAAGAGACCTAGGAGATTCATCAAGGGACACAATTCAGCCAATGGGGCAGAAAGGCAGGCCTAGCCACATGGTTGAACATGATGCCAAGTTTAGTCAGGATCAAGTAGTACAGAGACTGCTCAGCTAAAACCTAAGATCTAAAGTATTAGAAAACCTCTATGTCATTATTTACATAGGTGGGTCCATGAAAGTCCTGTTAT
The DNA here is from genome assembly GCF_011762505.2 of Arvicanthis niloticus. Taxonomy (NCBI): domain Eukaryota; kingdom Metazoa; phylum Chordata; class Mammalia; order Rodentia; family Muridae; genus Arvicanthis; species Arvicanthis niloticus. Next base: position 21,831,855 of record NC_047660.1, read on the forward strand.
ACTCAGGTATGAGACAGAAACTTGTCTTGCTACATAATACCCTCATATGAAGTTGGGCATGGTGACATATGTTTGCATAATTAGAAAGCAGAAACAGGAGGACTTAGACTTGCTGGCTAGCTAGTGAAATTGAATCAAAAAGCCCCTGCTCCCAGTTAAGAGTCCTTGCTACCAAATACTAAAGTGGTTGTACTTGAGGTATGACAACAAAGGTGACCTCTATCCTCACCACATGCACTTACTCACACACACAAATAAAAATAAATAGATATAAAGTAAATTAAAGACTAGACAGGGCCATGCCTGAGCAAGAGCAATCCTTGCGACTGTATTCTGGTGAACATGTATGCATTCACACTTCCCCACACATGAACATGCACACCTGTGCACGCTGAAACACATACGACCTCATACAGACACAAGTGGGTCATTCATGAAGGGACAAGAACTGTAAAATGTAATGTAATCAATACCATAGAAGAGTATAAAAACATAAATTTGTGTTCTTATCAATTGTACACATGTATGTCTTACAATCCAACAACCCCATATTAAGAGAACTGTCCTAAATATATTCTCATGAATGAGAAATTCCTAGAGTATTTGCTGAAGCCTATCTTCCATTGACAAGGAGTTGGAGTCAAAGTATTCTTCAGTTTAGAAGAGAAGACACCAGTAGAATACAGAATAGCCTGAGAAGCCATGGAAGAAAGGACACATAGAGACATAGAAGGATCTTATGCACCTAAGCCTGAACGAATAAAAAAAAACATAATGAGAGCATTTCATGGTTTTATTCCATCAGAGTAAATATACATTTCACAAAGACAAACAGCAATGCATGTTTCATGAGAACACAAATCCTAAAAGCTAGGTGACAGGTTAATTGAGATGGAAAGAGGATGAATACGAAAAATAGAAGTGAAAAATAAACAGGCGAAAATGTAAATGAAGTATTTACATTTACCATTCTACAGGTGGTAAAAATAAATACAGAGAACGCTAAGCTCAGGTCTAATGTCCATTCCACCTTCACCCTTCAGTCACATACACAGGTGGAGGGTGTGATCCTGGCCCTAGAGAGATTTACATACTAATGAGGTACCTGAAGGCCAGAGGTGGAGCCAATTAAACATTCCTCCCCAGCCCCTCCCCCTTCTCCCCGCCCCTTTTAAACTCAAGTCGATCCTGGGTTTGAGGGGGTATGCATCTGATCCATCCACTGTCTGCCATGTGAATAAACTGGTTTTGGAAACCCAAGGACTTCCTCGTGTGTTGGGGCCACGCTGCCATGAGGAACCATGAGTAGCTGGGGAGAGGCTTTTAGTTAATGAGCAGCCGGGCCCAACTTCCAGCTGGAGGAACCCAGAGCGTTCCCAGCATGGGAACCTACAGCATGGCGTGAGGAACCCTGGGATCCTCAGCCTTATTTTTTCCCTACAGTCTAACTAATCTGATCACTGAGGTTTGATGTTCAGAACAGTAAGAAAGCTGACTTCATTCTACCTCCTTAGGCAGGTGGTTCAGAGCCCTGTGACAAGGGCTGCAAGTGGGAAGTGAAACGGTTAAAGCTGGGCTGCACTGTGCGCAGATCCACAAGATAGATGAGGAGAGGATAGCGTGCCATTGGTTCAGCACCGTGTCCATCTTTCTTGCAGCACAACACACAAGACAGCGACACATTGATTTACAGTAAAAGGGCCTATCTCTACAACCAGAAGGTTGGAAACTTGATTTTTTTTTTCCAGGTGAAAGAAAGTAATTCTTTTAAGAAACCCACTGAACATCTAAAAGGGGTCTTTTGAAAAATAAGTTGATAAAGTGGGTGATTTCTTCATGTGTCTCCTCAAACAGCCTTCATCACTTTCTGCTCTTTAAGGCTATTTTTACTACCTTACCTGGTCCCACTGCAGCTCGGGTGGTGGTCAAATTTGCAGCAGATGATCCTGAAATGGAGAGCTAGCCATCAGCTGTGTCACTAACGTGAGTGTCCTTAAGGCACAATGAATAATACATAGCTTCATTATTATGTCTTAGAAAAGCTATGGATTGGGGCTGGACCACGGAGAGATGAATTCAGAGACTTTGGGATGAATCCCAGACAAGACTGGGATTTTAGAAAAATACATGATTCCTGTTCATTAACAACATACGGTCAAAGGAGACATCTAATGAAATAATCATTGGCTATCCCAGCTCTAACAAGAAACTGATTTTTCTGTCCAGGAATTCAGTTGATACCTTTTGTCTGATTACATGAGTTTCGTATAGTTTCTACTTTGAAAAAAAGAGATACTTTTAGCTTCTTTATCAAGTAACCAGTTTAGAGCTAAAAATAAAAAAGTATTTTAGATTTTGACAAAGTTTTCAAAATCCCTTTTTTAGAAATCTGAAATGACATCATTAAACATCTTGATAAAAGTATAATTGCATAAAGAAAAAATAATGTTTTCTATTTACTTTCTGGGAGATAGAAAGCATTCATTGGAGGAATATACAATGTGTCAGCAAGCTGATCTCCAGGGCTTAAATTCAGTGTACTCGGGATAATAAAATGCAACTGTTTGATTATTTTTTATGCCTGCAACATTTATGAGGGTGGATAAAGCTCATAGCTATGAGGATCTAATATATCAAGGTATGCTGAGTGTTGTAAAATATCACACAGATATTATGATATAAAGATTTCCTCAGCCCTGCTCTGATGGAACTGAGGTTTGATATCAAACCTTACAACAAAGATATACACTTCAAATTACATTGAAATATGTTAAGAAAGATGACACAGTAGCAAGCTAGATAAAGTAACATAGGCACAGAATAGAATGCAGTGAAATTTGCTTCTGACAAACAATCTGGAATAGCCCATGGAGAAATACATGTGAGCAGGAAATCTGAGCTTCTAGGATGGCTATCAACTGATGAGGATGTCAACTCTGTAGGAGCAACACTAGGAATGATCAAGGCAATGACCAAATAGTGCATATATTTGGGAAACAGATTTATCTGTCTCTGTCTCTATCTTTTCCCTCTGTCTCTGTTGTGTATATTGTATATCCACCTGTATGTATGTGGGTGTACATGCCCCTTAAGAGGCTAGAACGGTATTACTTTTCATCTTATTTACTTGAGACAAGGTACCTCATTGAACATGGAGCTAGAGGAGAGGATAGCAACCTCTAGCAACACTCCTGTCTCCTTCCCCAACAGTGATGAGCTTACAGGTAGCATGACCATAGTTTACACGAGTGTTAGTGATTTAAACTTAGGCCCCATGCTTGCTCAGTACGTGCTCTTACTGACCTGTCTCCTGATCATGGAACACACACTCATGCTGAAAATGTAGTGCAAGTGAATTTTCCAAAACACAAGAGCCAGGTCTTGTCTTAGGTTTTATTCCCAGGGGCCTGGTTTGTGCTGTGGAAAATGTTCAGCCTTCCAAATTCAGCAGAGCAGGATAGCAGTTGTGACTCTGCTTCTTGAATGAGTGCAAAGATAAATTTTTAGGAATAGAATAGATTGATGGTAATTACTTAGGGATTTCAAAAAAAAAAAAATCTAAGACAATGAAGAAGAGAAACTACCTTCAGATACCATCTCAGGATTATATTTTGAGGTGTATTGATGTTCACGCTTCTCTTTTTCTTTGCATTCCACTCATTCAACTACCAGCAGGCATTTAATTTGAAACAATTAAGCTTGTAATGGCAGTTATGAATGGACAAAATGAAAAATGTAGCCCTTAACCACCAAAGGAACATCTTGACAGTGTTCTTAAAGAGGGATTCTCTTGTTCCAAGAGCATTGCTTATGAAAAAGCAAATAAATTAAATCTAGAAAGACTGGGATCTGTTGCAGGAGGATGTTGTAGACTTGGAAGAACTTGGAGCTATCAGGTTTCAGTGCTCCCCATAACTGCATCTAAGGCACAGCCATAAGGTCAGAAATAAATGAAGTTAGAAAACAAATAAAAGGTGCAAGTCCCTTGCACATTATCAACTCTGTACAGTTTCGTCACTGTATTCTATCTGATGTCACAGTGCTCGATAAAAGAGGAAAAGGATTCAGGATGTAATAACTAGGCTTTCAACACTGTATTACAGGGAACATGACTACAAGGTGGCAAAGTAGGACTTGTAGGATCAACTTAGAATCTTTCCTGCATAAAACACCATCAGCATCCATGTGTTCCAACAGGCAGAAGGGCAATGGTGTTCACCTAGAACTGTCCCATCAAACTGATATTAAAGCTCCCTGGAGTAAAATACAAGTGGATGAGAAAAATACAATCAATTACACACAGAAAAAAAAACCTTTCAGGAGTGTGTGTAGTAAGAAGGATAGGAAGCTGAGGCAGATGTGAAGAGTCCTCAAAGCATCAGTGATGGAGGGAAGAGTGGCAAGCTACTGTGCAGAGATGCAATGAGGATCAATGAAGAGGAGTGTTGGGTAAAAGGGCTCAAATGTAGAAACGATAAATAGGACAGGAGAATGCCACAGCACATGGCCGCCAGTGGTCGCTGGTGATATCATCTGATATACTTTAACTTCAACAATGCCTGTGTTCTGTCAGCATTGTTCTCTAAATGACAGTATCACATGAGCACTTGAAAATACTTCATCTGTACCTCTTTGCCCTCTGCTTATCTACTCGTGCGATGGAAGAGTACAAAGTTGTTCAGAAAGCTGGTGTTGGGAAAATGAAATTAATGCCTTCAAGTAAAGACTTGCTCTACTGACCAAAATTATGGTCTCGAGACCTGTCCTAGTTAACAAAGCTCCCCACGTGCTTAATTAATGGGCAGGGAACAGTATTTGCAAAGGGGGATTTCCTGTGCCATAAGCTCCTTTCTGGCAATAAGTTTTCTACAAAGGTATCAATTAGTGACCTGCAGCCACTAAGTGGATCTCTCCTTCCATCTTTCACTAAATGACCCCTAAATTTACAATTGCTGTAATCAGCCACCGTGCTGTGTACATAGTACTTAGGGCTGTCTTCCTATGATATTTGTAAATTGCTCATACGCTAGCATTATGAATTTGAATTCAGGCACTCCAATTTAAAACTTCCAACAGCACCCCTTCACCCTTTATTATAATGTCAGACAGGCCAAATATTAAAAGACAACCCAACAAAACAAGTGTTTGAAAGTAAATGTATGCTTGTAGGAACAGATAAAAAGGCAGTGGTTGTTTCTACTCACGTGGTCACAAAACTATGAAACCCAAACACGATTATGGTGTCATTTAAAATGAAAACAAATCTGAATAGTCAAATAACATCTGATGAGTTAAAATGAATATGACCATATCTAATTGTACGAGAGTTTTCAATTTGTGAGAGTTGCAGAATTTATGAACAGCTTAGAGAAGTCCTGTTCACTTTTGATAAGGAAGCCTAAAAACAGCTAGTGCTTCTTTTTCCATTAGTGCTTTATTCCTTTTCAAAGAAGCCAATCCTGACATAGGGGAGAGCTGATAAGAAAAGACAAATCCAGTGGAGCGTACAAATACTTAGATTATTAGGCAACAAACAGTCAGGCTTATTGTGCGTCTCGCTGTAGCTTTAATTAAGGAATAATGATGATGATGGAGGACGATGATAACAAAGGAAGAGCAGAAGGAGGAAGAGGAGGAGGTGGAACATCTATTTGTCTGTTAATTTTTGCTAGCGCTGCAGGAGTCTTGTGTTAGCCTCACCATAACTCTCTAAAATATCACTATTGAACATCACTATTGTTCAATATAAGAAAGCTAGGTTTTAGGATGCTAGATTCCATATACTGTGACCACTTATTATCTATATTATCTATATTATTATTATTATTACTATTATTATATTAGTAGTAATAGTAGTAAAGTACCTGTTCTCCTCATTGCATGAATGTAGTTTATATGTTAATGTTCTTAGAAAGTTCAGTCTTTATGGAGTGGGAAGTATGTCTCATCTCCCTCTTTAGCCCACCTGTGAGTCATGCTTTTACTTTTCATTGATTGTCTTCCTTCATTTGTAGATAACTTTAAGGTCCTAGAACCCAATCATACTCAGTATCCTACGTTTGAGCAAAGGGACAAAAACATCCCATAAATACCACATACTCGTATGTCAAGCTGTAAACCACTACTTTGTAGATGTCAGGGTTGAATAGTGGTCTCCAGGGTCTGTGAAGGATGGAAAAAAGGGGTCAAAAGGAGGTGACAATGGGGGCTGATGATGTGAAGCTGCTGAGTAAGAATACGTCTGGCAACTGGAGTTCAGTTTGCATTTTCCTGTTGTTGTTTTGGTTTAGGTGTTCTGGAGAGATATTTCCACTGTGTAGCTTAAGATGGCCTGGAGCTTACTATAGAAGAAAATGGCTTTCACCTCAAGATCCCTCTGCCTCCCTGAGCGATGGAAAGGAAGTCTGTTTCACTACACCCTGCTCTTGATCTACAACACACAAAAGAGAAGAACAGAGAAATCTGAAGAAGCCCTACATAAACTGTAGGTGGAGATTTCGGGATAGAAAGTCAGATGCCTGTCACCTGCTCATCGCACGTTGTTTACACATTTAAAGTTATCACTCCTCTGTCCATAGACGTATCATTACATATGAACTCATTTCCCTTCTTAATTAATGGGTGGGGATAAATTCTAACTCAGATGGTGAACAGCTTCAGAGAGTTTTCTTAGGTCTTGACTGGTTTTCCTTACTGAGAAGAATGACAGCAAACGAAAAATATGACATGCATGATTTTAAAAATAAAACTTAACATTTGCAATTTATCTTTCAATATTCTAAATTGGATTGATTGCTCTTATATACATTACAAATAAGCTAAGATATGTTAAATATTTAAGATGTCATAGAACTGCTGTCTCTAAGCAACCCTCCTTGTCTTATGTCTTTCATAAAGTATAGTTTCATAATTATTGATATCTTTATTCTACATAGCTCACCTTTCTTGTCAAAAGAGTCAAATGATATAGTGGATAGAAGGTATTTTGCAAACTGAAGCACATCATAAAAATCTGAGTTGTTTTAGGTTCCATAACTTGGCTATAATGATCCATTATGGTATTAATGCTTAGTTCCAGTGGTAGAGGTGACACAGTGTGCAACCATTGCTCTTATAAGAAACAGAAGAGGAAATTACAAGCTGCTTGATGGGCCATTGGACCGTGATACTGAGCACAGTTTATTTTGGAGGCAAGTCCCCCTTTCTTCCCTCCTACCTTCCCGTACCTCTTTTCTTCATCTCCTTTTCTCTGTTACCAGTTACTGGTTTAGTATTAAGGCTCCAGTGACTTTAACTAGTTTCCCTCACTCATTGCATGTGAGTGTGTATGTGTGTGTGCGTGTGTGTGTGCATATGTGTGTTATGTGTGAATGTGTGACGTGTATGAATGTGTGTATTTTGTGTGAGCATGTGTATGAGTGCCTGTATGTGTGAATGTATGTGTGTGAATATGTGTCTGTGTGTGTGTGTGCATGTGTGTGTGTGGGTGTGTGTGAGAGAGAGAAAGAGAGAGAGACAGAGAGAGAGAGAGATTTTTTCTTCAACTCCAGATTCCCAAGGAAAAGGAGTGAGATTATTTATTTATTAATCCCTCTTATTCTTTCCACAAATGATTTAGGGTACATAAGAGTTTAATTATTTGCAGTCTGTCTTTCATTATTCAAATTATATATATGAGAAAGAGTTTAGAAAATACCGCTACCAAGAGTCTTATTCCCGCTTTAAACCAACTCAGCTATGTCCTTGGGCACATGATCATTATTTTAATAAAAAGGACATGTTGCCACTTAGTAGAGATCTTTTACATATCAAACAATGTATTGGGTTATTTATCGTTTCAGATACAAGTATTAATAACTTTACAGGGGAAATTTTATTACCCCCATTATCTGAATGAGGAATGGAGGTTCAAATTCAATTTTGGCTGACACCAAAGCCATTGACTAAGGGAATCTGATTTTGTTTGTTGTGAAATCATTCACTAGATTTAAACACTGATTTACTTCACAGTAGAAAACTGCTATAAGCCTATTGATATTATACAGAGGCCATTTGTTCCAGTTCCCTTCATAATTGAATGGCGTGTGTAATAATTTTTACTTTCTCTTATTTTCTTGCCTGGGTTTTATTTTTATATTCCCACAATGAAGCATCTTAAATTTCATATTTCAACCTCATTGAAATTATATTTCTCTCACCTCCACTTTTACCCTTCAAAAATATTCTTTGTCTATCACAAAGTCTACCTGGGGCTTTAGTCAAAGTTCACTGATCAGGGCCCTTCATTCACGTAATTATGTTTCTATTCTTCTCTGTAGACACTCTGTTGTTTTTCAGTTAATGTTCTGTTTATTAGTCTTTCCCTACTATACAAATACTTTGAAAATTCTCCTTCCTTATAAACTGTTCACTAATTTGATAATCACATCTCTTTCTCTATTCTAGTCTCCTTGGAATGTTCTTAACAAAATACTACAAACTAGATAGCTTCATAAAAGGGGGAATTATTTCTTAGAATTTGGAGGGGTCATTACGGAGTCTGGGATCAGGATTCTAGCAGACCTAGCACCAGTGAGAGAGCCTGTTTCTCATAGAAGGTACCTTCTAGACAGTAGAGTGTGAAGCCTCTTGCTGGTCTCTTCTATAAAAACATAATGTCATATATGTGTCATTTGAGTTAATGACCTAATTATCTCCAAGTGCTTCCTGCTAAGGTAGGAGTTTCATGTAGACATTATGTGGGGACGACATACACATTATGAATATCACATCCACTGTGCACTGATGACATAATCCCTTCAGCATTTTCTACGATTTAATTTGAGCCAATAGTTCATTCAATTATTTAATAATATTTTATATCCTTATATTTCTCATATTTTCAGTCAACTGTAACTTTTTCATTTTTTGTTTTCACAGAGGGACTTGCTTTGTGATTCGAACTGGCCTCCAGTCTCTTGCCTCATCCTCCTGAGTCCTAGAATTACAGGCCTGTGATACCACAAGTGGCTTAACTATGATCCTTTCAAATAGCAGTAGCTTTATTTCTTCAGATTCTCACCGTTTCTGTGGTTGTTTGTAGATATATAGGCAGGTGTGAATGTGCCCATAGAGGCCAGAGGACAAACTCCAATGTGGTTCTTTAGGCACTGAACACCATTGTTTTGAGATGGACTGATTCACTGACTGAGAAATGGCATGTAAGTCAGGCCGACTTGCCAGCAAGCCTGAAGGTTCTGACTGACTCTGCCTCCCCAGTGGAAGTTCTGAGCTCAGTGAGACACTGTGTTTCACAAAGAAAGTAGAACATAATCAAGAAAGGCACCCAATATTGAGTTACAGCCTCTGTACTCACTGGGATACCCCATACATGAGCATCTGCACATAACTGTGCACACATACACAGACATGCGCGCACGCACACGCACACGCACACGCACACACACACACACACACATACACACACATGATCTGCATATATATGTAGTATTTTTTCAAATTACATGAAAGACAAAGTGAACACAACCACAAAAATACTAGTTTATTTTTAAATTTGGAATATATTGTATGTGAATACAATCTCCAACTTGAGAAACAAACAGGTTTGTCATTTTATAAAATATAAAATCAGACAGATTTTGTATAGTTGTCTTTCTTTCTTTTTTACTTTCAGTCTTACTATATAACAATTTGATTTCATCAAAATGGCCACTATAATTTGATGTTATTTTCCATGTATCACAATAAATACTACTACCTGGGAATAGTTGCTTTTTCCATTTTGTCTAGATGAAGTGAGCAAATATGTTTGCCCATTCTGTATGTTTAGAACCTCGTTTCAAGGTGGACTGAAAGTTTAGAAATTTGAATTGTATCCAATTCAAAAACCCACATGAGGTTATAAGAAGGATATGACTCACTCACACTATGAACCATGAATATTTATGAGTATCTAAGCCTAAATGGTTATTTGGTCATTTGCCAAGAAGAAAACTGGGTACTTAAAGAAGTGTGAAAAATGCCCAAGTTTAGAAACTCTTTCCTGAAAATGGTTCTTACTCTCCTCCCCATAGGAAAAATTTAATAACAAGCTTTGACCTTTCACCCAAGTTTGGGTATTTTCCAAAAACATGCATATTTGGAGGTTTCTTATAATTTTTTTTCCTCTTTATATCTGCTTCTTCTTCAAGCAACACCACTCACTGGAGTTAGTCTTGGCTTTATTGAATGTCTTTTTCTTTACACAGTTGAAAGTGGTATTTGAGGAATAGTCTATTGCCCTTGCTTTCCTGAGCACCCACTCACAGCACACAACTCAAATGGCAGCTGCTGGTGAAGGATACTGGAAATAAACCTGAGTTAAGTCTACTGAAGAACTAAATGTGAGGTAGTTTGCAATAATCAGTGAACAGTGTTTCTGTCTCAGAAAAGACTGACTGTCAGAAATTCACCAAATTCATTGATTTTATCATTGGAGGATACAAGGATACCCCTCACTCTTGTAAACTAGTGTGTAATGAAGTTCAGCCCTTCTCTTACCATTAGTTTTTATTCAAAACCTTCACAGGCAGAGGATAGTGTTTAACATTTCCAGTATCTTCCATGCATTTTACCCAACTTTGACTCTGCAGGCTGGCCAAGACAGACTTGACCTTACAGATCTTATAGTTAGTATTATAGGTCAATATAAAGGAAGGAACTTGAGACCCAACTTGATGCCTCAAGGGAAGCTACTGAATAGGAATATATACTAAGACCGTGACATTGAAACACAGAAAAAATTAAATTGTATTAAGCCACTAAAATAAGGTGTTTACCAATGTTGGTCTCATCTAATCAATACAGAACAAATACTTCCATCAGAAATGTCTAAACTATCGCTTACTGACTTTGTTCTAAGATGTCATTTATATCAGAAGCTTGGGGACTCTTAGTAAGAAAAGCTTTTGACATTCCAGAATGGTCAAGCCAGAACACCTCATTAATCAGAGAACAATGAGATATCTCTTAATTGAAGACAAAGTTTATGTTCATGTAATGCTTGGAATTGATAGAAAACCTACAAGCTTTGAAGAATGAAAATCACAGGATGAATTTCAGCAGTTATATCACAGCAGAGTGAGGTGGACTGAGGGAAGAGAAGATCTTGGAATATGGAACTTGGAATTCTGTCCAGATTTCTTGATAGCCCCTGAACTGTAAATGAGTAGAGAAGACTTCAAGCATCAGAACCACTGAGATAAGTATGGATGTGTTAGTTACTCCACAATAGTTCAGTGTGAGCATCATCAACCTACCATGGATAATAAACCAAAAAGAAAGCAGGTCATCAACACAATACAATAATGCCCAGAACCTTCATGTAAAACATTCATAATAATGAATAACAAATAATAACAAATAACGAGTAGCATTCAAACTAATAATATAAAGAAACCAAGTAACTCACTATTAAGAGAAACATAACTCACTATTAAGAGAAAGGATAGTGAAAGCCAACACTATCTTTATAATGAGTAACAACATAAAAAAATCCCAGTGTAAATATACATGCTATAAAAAATCAAGCCTTGAATTTATTGAGAAGATTATCTGAAATTTTAAAATTCACTGCATAGCCTTAAGAGAAAAGTGAGGATGGAAGACTCATGAGTGAACTTGAAGTTAGCTCCAGAAAAACTTCCCAAGCTAAAACCCCAGAGAAAAATGATTACAAGAAAATGGAAATACTCTCAGATGCCTATAGAGTAACAGCATCAACTAGAATATGTGAGTAACTGCAGTCCCAGTAGATGATAAAAAAAGAGAGCAGTCAGATATTTGGATAAATAATGATCAAATTCCACCTTAATTTTGTAAAAGGTACAAATTTATGATTGTAGAAGCTTGGTGAAATTCAAGAAAGATAAATGCACATGTAATCAAATTTAGGATTCCCAGGGTTAATCACTGAAGAAAATAAAAAGAAAATTTTGGATGTAGCTAGCAAAAACTGACATGTTTCCTGCAGAAGAACAGCAGTGCCAATGACCTCATATTTTCATCAGGACAGGACAACCAGAAGATAATGCAAATATCTTTAAAATGCCAAAAAGGTTTCAGGAAAAGAAGGTATAGAGGAGCATAGAGCCATAGAGCTTGACAACTAAGAAGTAAATAAGGCACTCATGAATCCAAGCAAAAATAAATATCTTTTGAAATAAAAGTCAGCTAAGGAAATGATGCAATAACCTTGTCATTCATGGTGAAATCAACAGTAAGCTATGTGCACACTGAGGCTAAGATGGAGGGATAGTGATGGAAAAGAGTTAGAGAAAGGACATATCCTGTATGTACATTAGTCTTTGTAGATTACAAGAAAAGTTGTTATAACAACAAAAATGAAGGAGGAGGAGGAGGGTGGGAAAGGAAGTGGGGTGGAAGAGCCCAGGAACTGAAGACCTTGGAAACATAGGACAACTGACTGGAATTTATTTGAGAAATAAATTTCTGTTTTATAAACCCACAGAGATGTTGAGGTTTTTCTGTAAGAGCTCCATTTATCATAATTAAAACAACAATTGTGACTTTCTTTGATGAGGATCTACCTGTGTGCACATGTAAACCAGGAGAAGGAGCCTGCTTATGCCTCTCAATTCTGTCATACTGTTTTGTGTTTACTTAGCACTTTGAGAATTGAGATAACAATTTAATAATTTTCTTTTCATGCTTATCTTGTTAAATCAATCCTGCATACGGAAAGATGCAATTAAAATATGCGGTCGATGCAATGTAACAAAGTGAAAAGAAAATCTATTACATCTAAAACAATAATCTCAAAAGAGGCTTTTTATTTCATCATCATCATTAACAAGATGGTATTTTTTTTTTATATATTTACTTTCTGGATCTAAAGAGAATGAGAATAAAATGAAGCCTCAAGTTTCAAAAATACCGCAAAGGGTTATGTGGAGAGTGGGTGGCTTGTACAGGCAACACATTCTTTCTTCAAAGAATGTAATGTTTATTTCTTAAGTACAGAAAATAATCATTTCTATTCCCATCTCTCCTAAACAATCCAAAGGTCCACAAATTTTGCTTTTTAAAAGAAAAAGATACTTTTAGGTTCTGTAAAAAGGCAGATATGAATCATGCTTAGCTGACTCACTGATCAGTGAAGTATATAACACAAGGAAGTCTATTCACTCATTTGGTTTCGTGGAAGAAGAAAACTTCAATCTTATTACTCAACAGGACTTAAACTACTTAAGTGGTGTCAGCAGAAATAAAAGTTTAAATCCATGACAGAAATCAAATGTGGATTATCTTTACTTTTATTTTTGTAATGACTAATCCCATCTCTTACAAAGCAGCTATAGATTTCCCCTAAGGTCTGGTATTACAACTGAGTCAAATATGAAACATCTATCCCACCTTCTCTTAGCTCTAGCTCACACTCTGCCCACAGTAGAGGAAGCCTGCAGTGAGAGTAGAACAGAGACTCCTCTTCCAGTCTTCCTTTGTTGGCACTGATAGCAATGAAATTAATTTATAAGGTGATCCAAGGAAAAGGAAGTCCTTTCCCTCTAATGAAACACTGTTAGGTTGCTCTCATTTCTCTGGATCTGTTTCTCTCTCTCTCTCTCTCTCTCTCTCTCTCTCTCTCTCTCTCTCTCTCTCTCTGTCTGTCTCTCTCTCTCAATATATACATGCATATATATGTATATTTATAATGTGTGTGTGTGCATGTGTGTTAGCTCATAAATATGTGTGTGTTTCCCAATGTGGGAAATGAGTGACGCCTTAGACACAGTCCAGCCCTTGGAACAGGAGGTAGACTAGCAGGACTATATATATGGAGGGGGAAGTATGGGGCCAGGTCTTTTGCACTGACCTAACTTCAAAGGAATGGAAAAACTGGGGTTCTGCTAGTAGATCCCAACCTGCTGCAGAGTGTAGAAACAAAACCACCATTTTAGCTAAAATCCACACATTTGTAATCATTTAATGCTTTTAATGGATATACTAGAAGAAGCAGCTAATTTTAAAAAGTTACCATAATAGCCAATAAATTCAAGAATTCAAATTCACAAAATGTTACATGTGGAATTTAACATTTATGTTATGATAATATATAAGAAAAGTCATCTGATGCCATAGCTTAAAGGAGTACCTTGTTTTTGTCAATGTGTTTTACATGATAATTATGCTCTTATTGCCAAATACATACTATATATAAGGATTATGTTTATAGGGTCAGTAATACATTGCGTATTTGGTGTTCAAATCCTCCTCACTTTGTATTCAACAAATTAACATTATCTAATATTTGTACGATGTTTTACTGAAAATAAAGCAACGTCTTTAAAATTATGATTCCATTAATATATTAAAATCAGTAAGAAAGATTTAACCCTTTATTTTCCACAAATATTAAAAGCAACTACACAGTTGCATATACTAACAAACAATTCACATTGAGATTTAAAATTATATTCATTCATACAGAAGTCTGATCCAATACTACCAGTTTACTTTTAGGTAAGTTAAGCAGGCCAGGCCATTTTAAAACACATTTCAGACATTCGTACATCAGATTAAAAAATGTTTCTTGAAGTGTTTTCTCAAACTGGGAACTATCAACTAAAGCTACTAGGTAAATAACCATCCAGTCTGAAATATTATATCATATTGAATAAATATGATCTGTGTCTTTAAGTCAATGCTCCATTTGTTGTCTGGGGAAATCCATCAAAACGCTGGTTCAATGGAATGGCCATGGAACTAACTCATAGACTGGCAGACATGGAGATGAAACCAGGCATTGTTAGTTACTGTTTGTACAATTAGATTCACATTTAAGTCATCAATTATATAATTTGTAAGATGATGTTATGGAAATGATGATCATCACAGTGATCATTATGTGAATTGGCTTGGCACTTCATCGAAGCCAGTTCAGCTGGACCTAGGCTGTCTTGGACACGTTTGGTAATTGCACATTATAATTTTAACAAAGTCTTCAACTTTAGACTCATTTCTATGCAGTAGGGTTTATCATACACCGACACTTAATCTAGACCACTTCATACCACAGTCCAAGCACTACAAATAGAAGGGACGGTGTCAGTATGGGATGGCACAGTAACACTGCTAAGGCATGGAGAGATGGCATAAAGATGCCCGGTAGAGGTAGATGCCTTTACCGTCTGCTGCATTTTTCTTGTCATCTTGGAACTCATTTACAATAACCAATTTTCAAGTCTGCATTATAATTTACCACCTGTTTTGTCTAATCCATTTTATTGATCTTAGGCATGTCTTAATTCTTTTAATCCTAATTCTGTTTTTTCAACAAACAGTAGTGTGTCGAGGTTGTTATATTTACATGCAGCTTATATCTGATAAAAATGAAGGCAATGATTGTCCTGCCAGGTTACTGAATCAGATAAATATATACTGTCTGATTTTCAGGCTAGGTCCCAGTGATCATCAAAGCAGTTGCTTAATGTCTGTCCCTTGGGCCAATGATGTGTCCTTTTGCTATTTGAAGAATGTTGCTCTTTACTGTAGACAGAAATTTTGATCACACTCAATTGCCCTGCCCTTGACTGTTGAATCCTAGTGTATTCTCTTGGCTGAGTAGTTCCTCAGTTCTGACCTCTGATGGGTTATTACTTCAGGTTGTGAATTCAGCAAATGCTTCAAATACATCCTCAGGCACTCTTGCTCAACTTCCATCCTTAGCTTAATCTAAGATACTTTTCCATCCCTTTATTCCTCCACTACTCATAACCTCCCAGTGTCTGAGCCTATCAAGGGTCAATTTTCAATTTTTTAGATCATATCTGCTGAAAGCTTTTAC
Source organism: Arvicanthis niloticus (assembly GCF_011762505.2). Taxonomy (NCBI): domain Eukaryota; kingdom Metazoa; phylum Chordata; class Mammalia; order Rodentia; family Muridae; genus Arvicanthis; species Arvicanthis niloticus. Next base: position 21,847,699 of record NC_047660.1, read on the forward strand.
TAGCCAAATGTTACAAAGTGCGGTTTATGAAAGACAAGACCAGAGCTCCCCAATAACTCAATAGGGCTATTTACAAGTGTCCCCAGCCACAGAAATAAGAATGGACATATCCACAACACAGGTTAAACATAGCTATGGCATATTAAGGTCCAAACCAAAAATCAGCTCTGCCTGCCTCCAGGGACACAGTGACTAGAATTTCAGGTGAAATTTAAAATATAAGATTACCAGCTTTCTGGGCATGACGTTGTTTTCTGTAGCTTTATAGCAAACGTGGGTTTAAGTAAGAAAACGGCGTCTTCCTGGTAGAGTGCAGCATTATTTACAGTCTCTGAAAACGGTGAGGGTTATTTTTCCTCTCGTGTTGGTTTATTTGAAATTTTGAAGCACTTCAGCCTGAACACGACCCAGGCTTTCACTGCCATCCAAGTTGATTTGACTTCAGTTTCATGCTTTTTTGACCACTGCTTAGTCTAGGAATCCCTAAAATTGCTTTGAATCACAAGAGGTCAAATCAAGAAAGACTAGTCCCAATATCAATAAAAAGAAAAGCAATTTTGGGTTAGTAGACCTGTCAAGAAAGCTAACATGACAGGCCACACGCTCCTGAAGTAGCCACAAAAAAAGTGTGCTTGCTCCATCTCACTGCCTGTCTCCGGCACTGTTGGGCCTGTCACTAATGGAAGACTTTGTTTGTCTTTGCCTTCACTGAGGCATTGTCATACACTTTCATCAGCAGAGCCATTTCTACCGACAAGACAGGTGCACCCCAATATTTCCAAGGAGAACTCATTTGAATAACAACTAAACCAGTTGGCCTTGCTATCGGTCTTGTTTATGGTTAATGCATAGCTGCTTCCTTAATCCCTTTCCTAGGTTAATTACCCAATCTTTAAAAATCCTCAATATCATTTACTCTAAGAAATAAAGGGGACCTCTGAGCTAATAGAACACACAAGGCAGAAGGTAGGTGGCTGTCCCTCGTTTCTAAATACTACACAGATTAGCTTCTTAGCCCCTGCACCCTCCTGGACCTGGAAAGGGCAAACCGATGCTCTCTTTTTCTCAGCCACTGAAGCCTCAGACGGTCTTCTACACAGAAGTTCTTTGCAAGTCTTCCATAATTATATTTTACTCGATGAAACTGTAACTGGTTTTTTATTTGATAATAAAAGACACACTTAAGGCCGTAAGGGTTGGTCTCCTTGGACTGTACCTCTAGATTCTGCTCTGGCCTTTCTCCTTTCACATCCTGTACTTCACACTGCATTTCTCCTCATCCACCTTCCTTGTCCTTTCGTAATTTTTTCTTTCTGTTATATGTCTTATTCCCAACCTCTTATTGTCTCTATCGCTCGTGACATCTCTGTAGAGATTTTTTTTTTTCAGTCTTGCCTACTTTGCTTTGTGTATGTGAAGGGATGCAGGAGCTGATGCAGGGATGTGTTAAAAATGAACACAGTAGGAACACAGATGGGGATGGTAGTCAACTGATGCAGAATTCCTCTGACTGTCTCATATGAGAGTGAATTTGAAAATTCTCCCCTAAAGTCATCCAATGGGCCTTTGTAAGCGACAGATAATTATGAGAAATCTCTTCAGTGTTAACTCAGAATCTTTAAACATTTAATGTACTTTTTATTTGCCCCTCCAAGGCTCTTAAATACCGAATATTTCAGCTTATACAAAATGCATAATTTACTCAGGTAATGATTATTTAATTTTTTTCTGTAAGGTAGATTTTCAATGGCCTGCCTCCATTTTCCTTGTTCTCTCCATTTGGGAGCAGCTTTTTTTTTTCTACCTGATCTGTCATGTGCATTTTCAATGAGGCTCCCTGAGGTGAGAAGAGCGATGAATAAAGGCATCAGTACATTTGTCCTACACAGCCCTCACTGATTTAATGAGAGCCTTGCCATGCTCCTAAATCAAGCCTATCATTTCTGAAAGCCTTTGATTTTTGTAAGCATTAATACCAATTACCATGTTGATGTCAGCAAGACAATAAAATATCCAGAAAAATGCTGGTCACCGTTATATTTATGGAGGAGAGAAGGATCATGTGAACTCAGATGTCACGTTAGCTTTCCCAAAGGAGAATGTTTTTCTTTCAGCAAGAAAAAGAAAACGAAAGAAAGAAAGAAAAAAACTTTAGCTTCTCAGAGAAATAAAACACAGCTATGCTTTGATTTTTCATTTCATTCAAACAAGACTTGGTGGGGCTCGGCAGGGCAGTCCGAAGGACAGTTTCCAATTTCCCGGTCTGGTTCTGCTGGAGCATATTACACTTTCAGAAGCATCAATTAGGAGACAGAGAATTGATTTGGGGGGTTGAGGTAAGAACCGAAATTAGCCCATTGCCTGTTCCGCTTCCTGTGTGTTTTCCTCTCCTGGCTAGGGCCTGCTGTTGTGTTGCTCTGCTTCCTCCCCTGTCAGCTTCTCAGATCTCTCCCACACACTGCTCAAGGATGGCTACTGCATTCTCTCACACCCGAACTCAACATGGAGGCTTCTACATGGCTGCCAGACCACCCATTCACGTATTCCGTCTGTTAGTCTAGTGTTCTCCCACCAGACAAGCGCGAATGGCGTGAGGGATTAATATCAGGTCGTTATATATGTTGTTTATGTGCTTTTGTGAAGTACCAACAGGACTATTTGATGATGTGGTATGCATAGAACAGACATCGTCTGATCATTCTGTGTCTTAGGAACCTGAGCAAAGATGGCTGCTCTGAAGGCTGGAACTCTGAAGAAATTCAGAGGCACCTGACCATCAGGAGAGCGGGAATATTGTTTGCTAGAATAAGTTGTTTTTCTCCATCTTTGCTCTGAACGCTTATGTGCCCCTTTACTTCAGAGAAATTCCACAGCACAGAGCTGCTAGATTTATTTACCCTTCTGGTAGACTCCCTCTCAGCAGGTTCTCACTTGGGAAGAAGAAAGGGCAAGCCGCTACACAAACAAAGCAACAGGTGGAAAAACTGAAGAGTTGAACCTTTTATCAGTTGGATGTAGGATTTTAACAAGGAGAAATGCCTACTCCTCCTGTTTCACTTTGTCTGAGGGAACAGCATTCAGATGCAAGGTCAGGGGGTCAATACAGATGTGGAGTCATCCTGTGTTGATGATACTTTATTGACTTTGCAGAAGGACAAGAGGACAAGGGCTAAGAAAATGGAACAGAGGAGAAGTTCAAGAGTCAGAAAGACTGGGTAACTTGTCTGCAAATATAGAGCAAATTCCCAAACCCATGTTCTTGCTCAGCACCACACATTTCCAACCACTCAGGTCATCCACCTATGAGGATGTGCCATCAGACATCCTAGGATGGAGCTTGATACCTATCAAAAGGTAACTGCATCTGTGTCATGTGACTTACTATACTGCTGTATCTGATTCTGCTGCTTCTTACCAGAGACAGTAAAGTAATTAGCCAGTGCCCTTTGAGTTTGCCTCTCAATTTCTTCCTTGTACTGGAGAGTAAAAACAAATAATAATTATAAGTTTCACATTGTAGTTGATTATTTAATAATAGGTTTGCCCTATTCTCATGGTAACACTGTAGTTCCCAATATACTAAGCAAATTATTTTGTACAAAGTTTCTTGCTGTATATAAAGAGTTACTTACAAGAAAGAAAAACAAATAGGATTTGACCCAAACTTGATAAATTATGTTTCAGAATCTGCTCTAGTTATCTTGACCTTTAGAGACTGAATCAACCAGAATACTTGAGAGTTAATTAGTGAACAGATTTTAGAAATTATAAACCCAGGATCCCAACATATAAATAAAAGTTGAAATACAGTATTTTGAACTAAGTGAGGTAGTGCACACCTGTACATACGGTATTTTAGAGGCAGAGGATGGAGGAACACATTGTGACATCACTCTTTGCTCAATAGTTTATAAGAGCAGCCCGGACCACCTTGTATTTTTAAAAACCAATTAATAAATAAAGTAGTGGCAATCCACAGAATGAAAGCAGGAAACAAAAACTTATAATTTTGTTATCTTGACTATTTTGATGTTTTGAGAACAACATCAAGTACCAAAGCCTTTTGGAATTTTGAAACAACCTCTTTCCATTTCACTCCCATGAAACTCGATCAAGAGAGGGACTTACTTGTCTTAGTCAATAGTAAACACTAGGTCAGGGATAAACCACCATGTCCAAAACCAATCTATGGAGAAGAGGGTTTATTTCACTCAGAGTTCTGGGTAACACTTCATTGTCAAAAGCAGCAATAGCAGGAACTCAAGCAGGGCAGCGACCCAGAGGCAGGAGCTGATGTAGAGCCATGGAGAGTTTCTGCTTAATAGCTGGGTCATCAGAGCTTGCTCAGCTGCTTTTATATAGAACCCAGAATCACCAGCCCAGGGATGCTACCGCCTAGATGGGCTGGGCCCTCCCCCATCAATTACTAATTGAGGAAATGCCCTACGGCCTGATCTTATAGAAGCATTTTCTCATTGAGATTCCCTCCTTTTCAGATAACTCTAGCGTGTGTCAACTTGACATAAAATTAGCCCAAGCCCATGTCCTTATATTCTTTACCTCAGTTTATTTGGACCCACTTCATTCCAGCTCAATGCTACTGGTTGTAGTCAGGAACTAACATGACTCCATCTTGATTCCTACACTAAGAGCACTAAGAGGAAAATAAGCACTTTCCAGAAATTTGTGGAATAGCCAAGACTTAAAAAGTAGATAACAGGCCACACTGGACAATAAGACAATTCCAAGTGCCTTCAAGCCTCAATGATTTCCATTTTTTTTTTTTTTTTTTTCCCTGCTTCCACTATACCAGGATTGCAATGAAAGGTAGCCAGGTGTGGACAGAAAAACTTGAGACATCCCGGTGGTTTAATGTGAAGAATAAGAAAGAGTTTGTGAGCAAAAAGAAATGTTTCCTTATTTGGATTATTCTTCAGTGCTTCAGCCTGCAGACTGTCAAGTTGTAGCAGAGCTGCAGCTCAGACCGTGTGGGAATATAAACTCCAAAAGGAGAATCACTTCCACCCTGAGCGCCTGTGCTCTGGAGGTCATGGGGGCATTGCATGGTGGCTTTTTATTTTTCCTTTCTATTACCTGATCTCAAATCTGCAGACGTGATTGTAAGAAGTATACAGAAAAAGAAAGAAAAGGAAAGGAAAGAAAGGGAAGGGAAGGGAAGGGAAGGGAAGGGAAGGGAAGGGAAGGGAAGGGAAGGGAAGGGAAGGGAAGGGAAAGGAAAGGAAAGGAAAGGAAAGGAAAGGAAAGGAAAGGAAAGGAAAGGAAAGGAAAGGAAAGGAAAGGAAAGGAAAGGAAAGAAAAGAAACTGCTCTCTGACCTTCAGCCAGAAAAGGAAAAATGGAGACTCGAGGAACCAGAAAAGTATCAAGGGGATCCTCGAGAGGACCATACTCAAGAGTCACATTGTGAAGTGATACATGCATATCCAGCCACTGCTTACATCAGATTCTACACAAGAATAGAGATATAGAACACAAGGGTTCCACTGGGTCCAATATAGCATAAACAGCAGTTTAAAGGCCCAAATCTGAACACATGTTGACATCACAGGACACCAAACACTAAAATAAAAAAAGAACTGTAGGCCAAAAGCTATAACTCAGTGAATAAAGCTTTTGGCGCATACGTGTGAGAACTGAGTTTTGATTCCAGTAACTCAGATAAGTTCCAGGCTTGGGAAGCCTGCAGGTAATATTGGCACTTGGGAGGTGAAAGTAGGGGCTTTCCAAGACAAGCCCATATAGCTAGAATTGCCAAATAAAATTGGCTTCTGATTCAGGAAGAGACCCTCCCTCAGGATATAAGATGGAGAGCAATAGCAGAAGACACTTCTTTATAGTAACATTTCTCTCCTTCTCCCTCTTCCTCTCCCTCTCCCTTTCCCTCCTCTCTCAATCACACACACACACACACACACACACACACACACACACACACATACTACAAAAACACATAGAAGAAGAGAGTTGTTTAAAAGTCAGAAGAGATACAGTGAATCTAAACAATGCTTTCAACCAACAGCCCCCAACTGATACTTACAGAACATTTTATTCAATGCTCAATATAATGTGCACTGTTTTCAAGTACACATGAAACATTTATTAAAGTTAAACTGTATTACAAAAACTTAACAGTCTGAGACAGTTTAAAGAATTTGTCGTATTAAACAATCTCTGAACATAATAAACCCAAACTAGAAAAACAAACAAAACCCAACCACCACCAACAAAACAGAAGTTATGTTGGTTAGATTTTTGTCGGCATGACACAAGCTAGAGTCATTTATAAAGAAGAAAACTGTCTCAACTGAAAAAATGCTTCCAACGGTTTGGCCTATAGGCAAGACTGTGGGTAACTTTCTTGAATAGTGAATGATGTTGGAGAATACAACTTACCACTGGCAGTTATTCACCTGGAAAGATGGTCCTGAGAGTATTAAGAAAGAAAACTGAGCCATCCAAAAGGAGCAAGCCAATAAACAGAGTTCCTCCATTGTCTCTCCCCCAGTTCCTACCTCTGGGTTCCTGCCTTGAGTTTCTGGACTGATTTTCTCTATATCTGTAAGCTGAAATGATCCTTCTTCCCCAGTGTTGATTTGGTTGTGGTCTGTATCATCTCAGTAGAAACCTACCTGGGGCAGAAGGATAATTACTATATGTGTGGACACTTAGAACTAAACAGGACAAATTCTAACACTTCATGGAACATAGAGAATGTTTCATGGGAAACTAGAACATATTCTAAGTGACTGAAACTAAAAATACTGCATTTTGTAATGTATGTGATGAAGAAACAAATGAATGTGGGAAGAGAAAACAATAGAGAGAAGTAACTGAAGGATGCTTGTAGGCTTAGAGTTTTTAAAACCTGATTTTAATAAAGGTAGTTAAATGCTTTAACTTCTCTTCTAGTTCACCACACATCAGAAATAGTGGAAAGAAAAGGTTAATGGGGCAAAGGAGGATGTGGAACTGTTTGGAGCAAATTCATTGTCAGGATATCAGCAGTTCAGTTCACATAAATCAGCAGTGGCAATTTGATCCAGAAGAAACCCAGAGGCTCTGCCAATCTCCCTGAGTCTGTAGAAGTGGCAAGAAGTCACCAGAATACCACAAGAAGTTTTGTAGTGTGTTTCACTCTGTGATATCATAACAAACAATGACCATCAAGGAATGGCAAGGCAGATCAATACCACACAGCATCATCAGTGAAGATCAGCATCAGGAAAGGCCAATGATGACTAGCAAAGAATGGTAAGGCATACTAATACCACTCAGCCTCATCCACTGTCTGTTGGGTTTTATGTATACCCTGTCCAAACATAACGTGCTCTTTCAAACTTCTGCTCTAGCAAAACATCACTGGCCCTTTCTTCAGGCTGTTTCCAGAAAAACACCACATGTCTGTTCTCAGCAAAACATCCTCTCATGTGTCTGCTTCAGCAAAAACATCTTCTTATAAGACAGTTTTCAGAAAACATCATATGACAGACATGAGTCTAAAAAGAAACTAGAAATTTCCACTTCAGATGCTTCTTTAGAAGATGAATAATAATGATCAAAATCTATCAAAACATAAGTAGAAATACTAAGATAAAATACAAATTACCAACACTTAGAGGGAGAAAAGACCATCCAATAGATTACAATATTAGAATAATAGAATTTTAAAAGTAACACAATACTAATGAACTTGGATGATTAATTCTTTAGGCATGGCACATACCCCAAATTAGCATTTTCTTTTTACCCATGACAAAAATGAAATCAATAATTTAAGAAGGCCTTTGCTGTAGTAACTGAATTCTTGGTTCTCTGCAAATTCATCTACAGGCAATGTGATTTTGCATTGCTTTTGAAAAATGAAAATCTCAGCCATATATATATATATGTATGTTATATATCTATAATATATGTTATATATCTATAATATATATATTAGATATATATGTTATATATCATATATATATATATATATATATCACAAACTGGTATTAAGGTCAGTATGAACAGGCAAATAAAAAGCCAAAACAGTACTGAGAAAAGAGTAAATGTGGAGAAATGACATCTTCTGACTTTAAGACTTCTATAAAGCTGCAGAATCCAAGGCAGTGGAATATAGTCTAAAGGGTTAGAGCACACAAGTCATTCAAACAAAGCAGAACATTCAAGCAGAACAGCTAGAACCAGAGTTGCATGATTGATCAAAAGTCCACAGCCCACTCCAAAGAAAAAGTATACAACAAAGAGTGATGGGACAAGTATCCATCTATGTCTTAGCTCTGGCTAGTGTATCAGAAAACCATGCATTGGCCATCTTAAATAGTAGACACTTTTTCCCCCCACTGGCCTCAAGGCTAAATTGTGCTAGGAGCCCCAGCTCCTGGGAGAGCTCCTTTCCTGGCTTTTGGAAGCTTACCTTTCAGTTGAGTCTAAAGAAACCCCTTGAAAATGTTTCTTTAAAAAACTATGCTTCTTAGAGCCTGAGCTATTGGTGTGATGTTCAGGAAATCGTCTCCTGTATCAATGTGTTCAAAGGTATTTTCCATTATATGCTTTTGGCTTCTGTATCAAAAAAAAAAAAAAAATCAAGTCTCTATAGGTTTATGAATTTATTTCTGGGACTTCAGTTTGATTCTATTGATCAACATGTTTATTTCTGTACCAATGCCATGCAGTTTGTATCACTGTTGCTCTGTGTTCTACCTAGCCTCATTCATCCCATAAGCTCTCTTCTCCTAGCAGCTCTCAATCACCAATAGCTCCCCAGTTCCTCCATGATGGGAATTTGTGTGATCTGAGTTTGTGTTGGTCTTATGATACCTGGCACCACTATCAGGATAATATATATATATGTTTTAAGAACTCTAACACATCAAAAGGAAGAGATCAAATCAAATCTATTAGTAAAAAATTAAACTATATACTTTAAATAAGCATTTTTCTCAAGATTATGTCAAACAAGGTAGCATGGGCATACATAAAGACATTCAGCATTCTTAGCAATTAGTGAAGACAGATTAAAACTGCACGTAGACATTCTACCTTTAGCAGAAAGCCAAAATCCTAAAAATCTTACTTTCAAAGGCTGAGAGGGTAGAGTACAGAGCATTTGGAACGCTAGGCTCTATAGTTTTATGTCAACTTGACACAACCTAGAGTGACTCGAGAAGAGGGAACCTGAATTGAGGAAATGCCTCCACAAGAGCCAGTTGGGGGATTTTTTTAAATTAGTAATTAATGGAGGAGGACCCAGACCATTGTGGGTGAGGCCACCCATGGGCTTGTGATTCTGGGTTCTATAAGGATGAAGGCTGAGCAAGACTTGGGTAGAAAACCAATAAGCAGCAGCCATCCATGGTTTCTGCATCGGCTGATGCCTTCAAGTTTCTGCCCTGTTTGAGTTCTTGTCCTGATTTCCTGCCATTATGAACATCAATAGGGAAGTGTAAGCCAAACAAACCTCTTATTCTCCAATTTAACTTTTGGTCATGGTGTTTCATCACAGCAATAAAAAATCATAACGAAGACAAACCTTTATATATTATAGGTTATTCAGCTGCCCCGAGTGCAGAGGTTCCTCCGCTGCTCTGAGTGCAGTGGTTACACCACTGCTCTAACATGGTTCAGGATAAGGTGTCTTCATGGGAGCAGACCAGCCAGGTGTCTACCCCAACCAAAAAGACCAAGCAAGGGGGGGAAGGGGAGTGGTATTCTAGAGGGGCGGTGTTTGGGTGGTTTGCAGCTCTGGGGCTTAGGGTTGTGGGGGAGGGTTCTTACGCGTTGCTCTAGGAAGGTTCAGGATATGGTGTCTTCATGGGAGCCGACCAGCTGCTCTAGGAAGGTTACTGATTAATGCCTGTTCCAAAACTGCATGAAAATGTTAAAATTCAATATCCCATGAAGTATTTGTTTGAACATGGGGTCCTGCTAAGGAAGTCAATGTTATCAAATGAGGTCAGGAATATGTACACTGATCCAATAGAGGAATTTATAACCCCTTAGAAGAAATTTCAGAGTGTTGTACTTTTCCATTTGTGAAAATGCTAAGATAGAAGAATCCTGTACCATAAACCTAATTGGCCAGAAGCTCCATCTTTTACTCACAGACTCAAGAACCATTAGAAAGTAAGTCAATAAGTCTTTGAAGCTAGTTTAGTTTTTAGTTGTTTAGTTTAGTTTAATTTAGTTTATTTTAGTTTGTGTTAAAGGAATGTACATCTGGGCTAGCAAAATGACTAACTAGATAAAGGCAATTGCTGCCTAGCTTTATGACCTGAGTTTAAACTTTGGGATTCACATTGTATAAGAAAAGAAATTATTCTGCCCTGTAAGCTGCTCTCTGACATATGCAGGTATACCATGGCATGCAGCCTGCACAGGCACATAAATAAACATGCATTTTTTTAAAATCTGCTCATGTTTACTTTATGTTTATGAGTATTTTGCTTGCATCTGTGAATATATGTGTACTACGTCAGTTCAGTGCCCAGGGAGGCCAGAAGGCTGTGTCAGATCTCCTGAAATTGGAGCTATGGAGATACCATGTGTGTGGGGGGAAACAAACTCAGGTGCTCTGAAAGAGCAACCAGTGCTATAAGCTAAAGAGCTTTCTCTTTAGTTCCAAAAATATGTGTAATATATGTGTAACTTTTAAAATAAGAAATAAAGTCCAAACACTTTAAAGAACATTTTGCCTCTTCCTTGTAGAGATAAACACAGGATTATCGGGTTGAGCAATTCCACTCCGAGGCATTATACTCTAGAGATGCCATATCAAAAACCATGACTGTGAATATTTAAAACATCTCTAGTCATTCTTGGCCAAGCTGGAATAAACCAAATATGCTTCAAATAATAAATGGATAAACAAACAGGGACACCCATACACTGGAATGAGAAGGATGGATCTTCATCCATTCAATGTCTTGGTAACCTGAAAGCAGTTTCAACAGACTAAAAACTCTATGTAACATATAGGTGTCGTGTTAGAAAAGTCACAGTTAAAGTGTTGGGAAGCAGATGAGATATCAAGGCTTAGGCAAAAGGGTGGGACTACAAAACTCGCAAAGTGATTCTGCAGTTGACTTGAGATCACTGAGCTATACTCCATTCTGACTGTGGTACTAGTTAGGGTAAATAATGTGGATGTTAAAGCTCCTCGTTTCAATGAAACTCAGTAAGCACGGCAATTGTACTTTACATTAACTGCAAAAGTAAAGAGTAATTCTCACTGTTAGCAAATTGAGTAAGATTTTACTAATTGTTACCAGGGGCTTAACCTCCTGACCTCTTGTATATGAGTGATAATGTTTCCTGTGGTTGGGCAGTGCTCTGTGGCCAATGGGATGTGAATGGAGCTAGCATGTACTATTTCCAAAACAAAACGTTAAACATCTATATGGATTGGTGCAAACATCCCAATTGTCTTGCCGTTGCTCTAAATGAGGTAGAATGTAAACAGTGCAAGTAAACAAAGAGCATCTTAGACAGCCTGAGTACATGAGTGACTGTTTATCAGCTACATCTTTCAACTAACCCTGATAACCAGGGTGCATTTGAAATAAAGGTATGTAGCATAAACATTTGCTCCCTTAAGCCACCAAGTTGCTCTGACCAATAAAAAAGTTAGCCATGCAAGCTGAGCACTTCTGTATCAGAAAGCTAAAATAGGTCAACTTGTCATGGCATTCATGTTAGCAGCAGTGGACACGTCAGAAGCTATGATTAAGGAGCCTTCCATTAAAAAGGTGGCCATGCTATGTCACTTGTGGAACAGATAATACGCCCATTGCAAAGCAAGTCTGGGACAATGGCTTTCAGATAGGCAATTTGGGGCCTTCTGGGGCTGTCAGAAATTTTAAAGGCAATAATCAATCCTTCAACAGAAAGAATGTTCTACTCTAAATACTGTTGGTGCTGTGCCTGAGAGGCTCTGGTCTTGAGGAAGACACAGTCACTATGTTTGGGTTTGCTGAATCAAGAAGAGAAGCTGGACAGTTTGAAAGCAAAAAAGGTGAAGAATATAATACTGCTATCTTCGGGATTTCTCAATATTGGAAGGTTGATTATTTTACATCTTCAAAAAGGAAGAGAGAGAACTGAGGAGACTCCATAAAAACTAAGACTTTTGCCAAAGGGTCAGCCAGTAAAGTTGGCTTTCACACATCTGTGGCTGAAACCCCTCAATGAAAAACAAAATAAGCCACAAGTGAATGACCTACCTTGAGACACCGCACCCAGTCAGACTTAAGGATGGACAAAACAACAAGGCAGACAAATCAGAGGGAAACAGCATTGCCTTTCTTCTGAAAACTATTATCTATTAAGAGAAAAAAGAAAGACAAGTACTGCGAACTTGTAAAATTTGTCAAAAAGTACTGTACTAGATTTTCAGAAATTTGGAAACAACCAGGATAAAAATAGATTGTCTAATAAACTTTTAAAATTTTGTAGTTTCACAGTAGACAAGTCCTGGGTGTCTTTCCCAAAAAAAAAAAAAAAAAACCTATAGCCAGTAGGATACTTAAAGCAATACTTGGGTTTCCAAAACTTATTTGATGAAGAAAAAAGCAGAGTGAAAGCTGCCTTGCTTCAAGGTGAGCATGTGACTCAACAGTGACCTTCTTGGTTGTCCAGGAAGACTAAAAGCAAAGAAAATGGGAAGATGAAGTTGGCATATCATGACTGGGGTTACAGTAAGTAAGGGACTTCCCATGAACTGAATATATCAGTCCACAAAACACTATTTTGTTTGGATTACTCTGCAGTGAGAATAGCTAGATGCTGTTCTGAGCAACTGTAAAGTTGAGGGTTTCTTTTCAATGCATCATTCTCAGGCAAAAGAGGATGCTCCCATATTCCCATGGTGCCTATCTAATAAGAGTTCAGAATTAGAAAGAGCAGTGATCATGTAGGTTCGTGTTCCCCTCTTCTTCATTAGAAAAGACTGCATACTGCTGTTATTATTTTTTCTGCATTCATGCTGTGTAGACACACACATACATACACATACCTAGGAAAGAGAGGAACTAATATTTTATCTCAAAATCTCCAGAGCTGAAATTTCACCAGTTCTCACTCCTAAATAAAAATCTACAGTCAATTAATAACTGGAAAATAGAAAACCAGTCTGTTCCAAGCACAACCATCTGATAGATTATCCAATCCCAAGCATTAAGCTTTAACTCATACACATACAAAAAACACTAAACAGACATGGCAGGTTATACTCATACATACATACTTATTTTCTACATAATAATAATAATAATAATAATAATAATAATAATAATAATAATAAAGAGATTCTAAAGTTGAGAGGGAGGATTCAGAAGGAGTTGAAGAAAGTAGAATATGGGTTGAAATGATGTAAATGCAGTAATCATGTGCTGAATTCACAAATAATAATGAAATCAAAGTTTTTACAACTTGTCTTATTTGGTCATTGCATTAAAGAATAAAATTCACAACTATTTGAATACACTGTTAATACACCTTTAGCTAATTATATGTGGAAGGTTGAAAAGTCTTTCTGTACTTCTGTCTAAGCAACATAGAGCAACCTCTCAAATGCAGGATTAAATTTCCGACCTATTGGTATAGTGAATTACTCAAGACATTCAAGAGTTTTACCACGTTTCTTCAGTCCTGAGGTAGAAATGAAGGTGTTTCTCTTTTAAGTTTGTGTAAAACTGAATATGATTATATTGTTTATATTTGATTATATTAATATAATGTGAATATTAAAACTCAAAATCCTCCCAGGAAAATAAACCCCATATCTGTCAGGTGTAACGGATGTCATCACTTTGAGGGGTTGAGTTCAAAGCTCTGAAGGAAGGGTGTCCAGGAGTCATGAGGATGAAGGAAGGTAGTATCATAGAGAAGAGATGAGTGAATTCCTTATTTAAAAAAGCAATCAACTTAAATTTTGGTGACTAGAAGACAGCTCTAGTGTAAGGGAGGCTCTGATGCAAGCACACATGAAGAGGAATGATACAGCCAAACATCATTTTCCTTTGCTGGCTGTAAAGGCTTGAGTAAGCTGTGGGCAGCCACAAGATGGTCAATCCTTATCCCTGGGTAACTACATGGAACCTAGACTACATATTCCCTGCAAACTCTCCTCAGGCATGTAGCAAGCATGATGTCTTCAGTATTATATATGCTCTAATTCATTCTGGTACGTTTCTTGTAAACCAAGAATCATTTTGTGGATTCAAAGAAGAGAAATAATTAGCTGTTGAAAAGACAAGCAAAATACACAAAAAGCAAAACAAACAAACAAAACCACACAACAAAGTGACTTGAGGGCCACAATACATAAATACCTACACAAAATGAACCTGTAGCTCCCAACAGGAATTGCTTTGCATGCTTCAGTGTTCTGAGATGTGAAAGACAGCCTTATACACTGCAGTGGTTTCATGAGAAATGCCCTCCATGGGCTCAGGTATTGAACACTTGGTCTGCAGTAGTTGATGCTGTTTGGGAAGGCTGTGAATCCTTACTGGAGGAAATACATCATTGAGGGTAAGCTATGACATTTCATTTCCCACATTATCTATTGCCTTGTGTTTATTATTGCTGTGATACCTCACCTCCCTGTGCCTCTTCTACTGACATGGACTTTTCTCTAGAACCACAACTAGAGAGAACCTCTTCTTTCTAGAAGTTGATAATGACATTTTACCAGAGCAATAGACCATAACTAATAAGAAACATAGTTCATTCCTGAGACATTTCCACTCCAGACTAGAAATGTGAGTGGTATAGTTATAAGCCGGGCTTATGGGGTAACTGATAATAACACGAATAAAATAATACATGATGCATGCCATTATTCATACACCCCATATCTGCCACCACTGGATTTTAGGCTAAATCCAATATTTATCAGTAAGTCTCTGCTAATAGAAGTCTATACATTTTGCTTCTTTCATTTGGGCTGAATGTTTTCTTAAGTGAATATTTGGTTTAGGAGAAGGCTGGCTGGCAACCGCTGCCTTTTGGGGAAGACACTAGTTTTTATGAGGTTGGTGCAGAGAATTTTTTTTGTTTCATTTTTCTACCTCTGCAACTGGGACTGTGCGTTAGTTTCATTTTGATAGATGACAAAGAGATGTACAAACCACAAGATATATATTTTTTAGAACACATTTGATAGAATCAGAGACCTTTTGCCCTTTTATATACTGCCTGGAAAAGTCAACTCAGACAAATGTAATAATTTAGTTTCCCCAGACTTTGTTAAAAAGAGCTAGGTCTGAGAGATAAAACTGTATCTGGTTTCTTTGTTCTCTGTTATGAAACACAATCATAAGACAAATTCATAGATCAAAGGCTACACAAAAGATGACATATCTGGTTTTTCTTCATAACTGATTTCCTGTTATGGTACAGATAATGTATACAGTCAGCACAAAATACATAAAACCTTGACAAGTTAACACCACAAAGCTGCATTCTCCAAAGATTTACTCTGTTTCCAAAATTTTCTCAGGAGCAATAACTCTCCTGTTGTTAAGAACTGAATTAAAGGGAAAAAATTAAAAAGCATATCTCAAAGCTTCCTATTTGCTACTCCTGTGGTCCAAAATCAGAAATTTGAGGTTTTGATATATGAGAGATGCTTCTGGTAGTCTAATAATAGCTTTTTGTTTGAAAGTATGATAAAAATACTCATTACAAACAAAGAGGTCAGGAAACACAGTAGATGAAGATTTCTTTGCTATCTGCTCATCTTCAGGATTTTAGCCTACATGAACATAATAGCATAAAGAAATAAGTTATTTAAAAAGTAAATGAAATGAAAGAGCAATGAAATTATTAAATAGGGCATGTAGGAACACTGAGCATCACGTATGCAACCCATCATCTCCATTGCTTCTAGATCCCCAACAATCCTTCTGGCTGGAGTGATTCCAGGACGTATCTCTGGCAACGCATCAAACCTGCCATCCTCAGAGAGTCAGAACTTGCTCTAATGCTATCATTTCTTGCTCTTTCTTGCACTAATTTCCTCTTTGAATCTGTGTGTGTCTTAAAACTTTAGTTACACAGTTACTGGATGTTTACCAGATGACAAACATTGTTCTCTTTGCCTTGTGTTAAACAATAAGAACTTCTGTAAATGATAGTTCCATTACTCAAAAACAGAAGTGACAGCCTGGTGTCTGCAGGAAATCAACTTGAAGATTCCCTCAGACACTGATGCTCACAGAAACCCAGAAAATGAGGGCTGGGAAGCAGGCTCAGTCATAAGTGTGAGTATCCAAGTCCAGTCTCTAAAACATCCAGGTCTTTTGATGCTCATCTGTAATTCCAATTCTGGGGAGATAAAGACTGGGGGATTCCTAGAGACTGTTGGTCAGCTTCACCATGTGAGTGTGTGAATCCTAAGCCAGGGAAAGACTCTGTCTCATTAACAAAAGGCAGATACTCTGCAAAATTACTCCACAAGCATGCATGTGCTCACACAAAGGCAGGTGACAGTACACATGTACAAAAATGCACCTGCACACACACATAAAATACATACACAAAATAGCAATTCTCCATGTTACTTATGCACATCCTCCCCTAAATTTCAAATTGTCTCAAAATTTCTTATGGCTAGTTTAATATACATGCTGTATAAATGGTTATAATATTATTTAGGAAAAATAGGAAGTCAGCACATAGTAGTACAGATACTTTATAAATGCAGATATAGTATCCATTCACACTTGTTGAATCCATGCATACAAAACTAACATGCACAATGGACGAACTCTTCTGTCGATTTGATTGTCACCTAAGAAATAAGGTCATCAAATGCAGTCACACATTCTCTATGGTTGTAAAACTAGCAAATGTCTAAGCCAGTCTCTTGAGTCAGTGGCTTCACCCAGTTTTCCATTCACCAACTCATCACACTGCCCAACACTGTCAATGTTACCAAGAGGTTCTTTCCTTGATAAAACAAATATCAACAAATTAACGTGTACCAATTTACGGAAGAAGGACGCAGATAACTTTCCTCTTCTGTTCAGGCCTAAAAAATCTTCAGGAATAATATGCTGTTCTTTTTTTCAAACTTCTCAGGCAGAGGAAGAACATGAGAAATAAAAGAACATGGAAACAAACAACATAGAGGCAAGATGGGTGAGGAGCTGGGAAAATCCTCAGGGAGAATTTTGGAAAGATATTCAAATCAGTAAGACTAACTAATCACTGGATCACCTCAGCATCTTCTGTGGTAAGGGCCAGGTAGTTAATTTTCAGTGAGGAGAGAGAGTAGAAGTTGAGTAGGTTGAGAAAGACAATACACTGGAAAGTTACAGAGGAAAAAAGGAGAGAAAGGAAATAAATTTTAAAAAGAAAAATAAAAGAAAATGTCAACAGAGATAGTCCACTCTGAGCTTTAAAGAACAGCTTTCTGTAATTGGGAGAGAGAAGGGAAATCGGTGTGTGTGGGGGCAGCATCTCTGGGGCAAGCCTATAATTATTGATACATGTTTTTCTTTTATAGCCTCTTCCGTCTCTGGTGGTTATGGTGTAGTCTAAGATGAGTTCTCTCTATGAACCTGAGTGGTTAGTTCTATACAGAACTCTTTATTCTGTGTAATTCTCAAGGTATAACCATATGGTATTGCTTATTCATGGTCTATGCATTTGCTGATATATTATAGGCAGACTCATTTGTATTTGTGCTTCAGAGAGACATTACCTCACCATTGCCAAATAGCATTTATGGCTTTAAAGGAGTGAATAGCTTCTTATTACAAATAGCTCCTTCGCAAACACTTCACTTGAGAAAGTAAGGTTTAAATCACAATTTTGTACATAATCAGATCAAATTATAAAAAAGACATTACCATATAAAACTGAATAGGACATTAGCTGATAGCTTCTAGAGTAGTATTTTAAACTACATTAAGTTTTTCAAATGTATTAACTATATCTAAAAAGTTATATTGAGTTCTTAATTGCTTTTCAAAAGAATAAAAACTTTGAAACTTATCAAATGACTATAACTACCCATTAAATTAATTTTTTTGCTGTACTTGAGTGAGAAAGTAAAAGCTGGTTGATTCTCTTTTTTTAGCAAGGTAGTCATACTTACCCACAGATGGATAATGTAAAGACAGCGAATGCCATTGGTGCACTCAACCACTAACAAAATGTCTTCATTAGACCCTGACTCCCAAAGCTTAGGGAGCAAGGCTGAAGAGGAGGGGGGGGGAAGGTTTTGTGAGTGATGGTTGATGCTAAGGCAAGCATGTCCTCCAGACAGAAAGTGAATGACACATATAAACTCACTGAGGTTGCGACAGCTTTAGAGGACTGACCTAGGTTCAGAACAGACAAAAATCCCAGCACTGAAAAAGGGAAATAAGACATGGAGTCTCACCCATCACTAGGAACCTCTTAACCATTGGTATCTTCTGAAAAAAGGAAAATGACTTTTCTCTAAAGAAGTTTCACTGGGTAGAGTGCCACACTTCAGGCAAGCTCCATGCAAAGGAGGAGTTGTAAGTTTCATAAGACTCAGAAAGTTCATGAAACTTACAAGTCTCAGGGAGTTTATGAAAATTATAATTTTCTCAAGGCCCCCTTCCCAAGATTATAAAAGCAGTAAAGAATGGTTTATTGGAGCACTGAGCAGATCCCGGGCTGCAGTTCTGCCCCCAACCTCACTGAACCCAGAGGAAGCAGACTTCCCAGGAGCTCTAACCTGGGGGCAGTATCTTAGATAAGAAGACAGCAGTACTCGCCCCAAACAGGGAGTAACTGGGGCCCACTAGAACCCAGGAAGTCACTCCTGGCCTGGAGCACTGGTTCCTTCCTGTCTGCTCCTGAGCACTGAGCAGATCTTAGGCCCCAGCTCTAACCCCAGTAGTAACACCCACCCCACACAGTTCTGATACAACCAAGATAATAGGAAAAACAGGCTCCAGTCAGAGACAGGGCAGGTAGCACTAAGGAGAGCCAGATGGCAAAAGGGCAAGTGCAAGAACATAAGCATCAGCAAACCACAGTACTTGGCATCATTAGAACCTAGTTCTCCCACACAAGAAGGTCCTGAATTCCCTATATCACTAGAAAACCAAGATTCAGATTTAAAATCACTTCTACTGATGATGATAGAGGACGTTAGGCAGGACATAAATAACACTCTCAAAGAATTTGAGGAGAACACAGGTAAACAGGTAAAAGCCCTTAAAGAGAAAACGTAAAAATCCCTTAAAGAATTACAAGAGAACACAACCAAACAGGTGAAGGAATTGAACAAAACCATCCGGGACATAAAAATGAAAGTAGAAACAATAAAGAAATTACAAAGGGAGACTACCCTGGAGATAGAAAACCTAGGAAAGAAATCAGGAATCATAGACACAAGCATCACCAACAGAATACAAGAGATAGAAGAGAGAATCTCAGGTGCAGAAGATACCATAGAAAACATTGACACAACTGCCAAAGAAAATGCAAAATGCAAAAAGTTCTTAACACAAAACATCCAGGAATCCAGGACACAATGAGAAGACCAAACCTAAGGATAATAGGTATAGATGAGAGTGGAGATTCCCAACTTAAAGGGCCAATAAGTATCTTCAACAAAATTATAGAGGAAAACTTCCCTAATCTAAAGAACAAGATGCCCATAAACATACAAGCAGCCTATAGAATGCCAAATAGACTAGATCAGAAAAAAAAAAAAAAAAAAAAAAACCTCCTGTCACATAATAATCAAAACACCAAGTGCACAAAACAAAGAAAGAATTTTAAATGCAGTAAGGGAGAAAGGCCAAATAACATATAAAGGCACACCTATCAGAATTACACCAGAATTCTCACCAGATACTATAAAAGCTAGAAGATGCTGGACAGATGTCATACAGACTCTAAGAGATCACAAATGCCAGCCCAGGCTACTATACCCAGCAAAACTCTCAATTACCATAGATGGAGAAACCAAGACATTCCACGACAAAACCAAATTTACACAATATCTTTCCACAAACCCAGCATTACAAAGGATAATAGCAGGAAAGCTCCAATACAAGGAGGGAAATTATACCCTAGATAGAACAAGAAAGTAATCCTCCTCCAACAAATCCAAAAGAAGATAACCACACAAAGATAATTCCACCTCTAATAACAAAAATAACAGGAAGCAACAATCACTGTTCCTTAATATCTCTTAACATCAATGGACTCAATTCCCCAATTAAAAGACATAGGCTAATTGACTGGATATGTAAACAGCATTTTGCTGCATACAGGAAACCCACCTCAGTGACAAAGACAGACTCTACCTTAAAGTAAAAGGCTGGAAAACAATTTTTCAAGCAAATGGTCCTAAGAAACAAACTGAGTAGCTATTCTAAAATCTCCATCCCGAGAACACAAAGGAGGGACTCATGGCTCCACCTGTATAGGTAGTTGAGGGTGGCCTTGCCTGGCATCAGTGGAAGGCCTTGGTGTCTGAAAGTTTGGATTCCCTAGTGTTGGGGATTTTGAGAGCAGGGAGGTAGGAATGGGAGAATGGTGGGAGCACACCCACATAGAAACTACCAGAATAATATGAATTAGACATGACAGAGGCAGGCTGCCAGAAGACTAGATTCCAGAGTTCAAACAAAAAATTATCTTGATACTAAAATTCGTTTTAAAAATTGTATATTGCAGAATATACACTCTTGGTATATCTACTCATCAAGCAAGCTGAGCAGACGTGCTCTAACCTCTAATAACCTAAATTTCCAGCTGGATGCAATGAAGACACAGTGTCAGAGGCTTATCAATTTATTATTCTCCCTGCCCCTCTTCTAATATCTCAATGCCCATAATTAGTTTGAAGAAGTTAATGAATGCCCCTATTCCCTGGGCTTGGGGGCTGAGGTGGTTAATATTGGGCTGTCTTTCTAGGAAATAGTAGTGGTTTTGTTGGAACCAAACCAATAGCTAACATTTATTGCATAGCCATAATCTATTGGTAGAAATATGTGTAATTGTTATTAAGATGAAGTTATAATTTCTTAAATGGTACAAAATTTACTTTGATTTCAAATTTAAGGTTTTCATTGGTATGAGCTTTTTATTGATATAAAAGTGAGATTATCACTTTTATATTGTTTATATTATATTTTATATTGAGTAACAATATATTGTTACTCTCATAGGCATTGTGTCTATATAACACATTTAAGAATACAAAGCTTAGACCCATTCCTTCTTTAACTTTTTTAACTGATTTGAGATGGCTAGCCTGTGAGTTAAAGGCCTATAGCAAATCATGGCTCTGAGTTTATTGTTAGGGTGTTTTCTATATTTTATTTAAAAATAGCTGAAAGGAGTTAACAGACAACAGTCCAGATTACCTTACATGGATAGTTGGTTTTCAAAATGTCAGAAGTCCACAGAATTGATGTGACAAACATTTCTATATTAATGTTCATTTTGATTAGAGACCTGTCTGCTCCTGACAGCTTCCTGTCTTGGATTCTAAGAAGAAATTGAGCGTTTTTGGAGTTACTTCTGTTGTGGTGAGACAACCACTAGGCAAGAATTGCCTCTTGTCATCTACAGACAAATTACTGTCCAGAAAAAAACATGCTTATGAAATAGTCAATTGATTATATCCGCCAAGACAGAGTAATCAGCCCTTAATAATTCTGCATCTGTCAGATAGGTCTGTCAGATGATCCTGAGCTAGAAGGCTGAAGATCGGATGCTCCAACATTTTGTAGTATAGGGACTGTCCAGGTGTTCAGAAGTCTCTATAAATTGGCTAAATTTTAGAAGTTATGATTCGTGCTTCCCATAATTTCAGTTAACTCAGTCATTCTGGATTTCTGACAGGGTTGAAGACTTATAGTCTCATAGCCAATCCCGGCTATTCACTTTGAGAGAAAAGATTTAAGAGGATGGTTTTCAGCTGACATTCATTCTAAAGCCAAGAAAAACGCCAGGTTCAGAACTAAATCTTTTAGTTAGGAGAGATGACAAAGGTTCTGGTTAGTCAACAAAATGATGCACTGGGTATTAGGTCTTTCTTGTACCTTACTGACACAAATTGGTATAGTTATGCTCTAATTGTATTTTGAGAGAAAAGTTTTATTTTAACAGGAAGGGTGATATGTAGGAGGAGCTAAGGTGGGAGGAGTAAGGAGAGGAAGAGGACGAGTAAGGAGAGGAAGAGGAGGAGTAAGGAGAGGGGGAGAAGGAGAGGAGGAGCTAGGTGGAGAGAGAGAGAGAGAGAGAGAGAGAGAGAGAGAGAGAGAGAGAGAGAGAGAGGCTCGTGTGTCTCCGCCAGTCAAAGATAGTTGATATATCTAGGTTGGGTATTAGGTTACACTTCTGATTGTATAGGCATCTTGTTATTGAGCATTACCAAACTTATAAAGCCTTTGATTAACATTTTAAAAATTGTTTAAAAGTGAAAAGGAGGAGAGGGGATGGGATAGGGGTCTTCTAGGGAGGGGAAATGGGGAAAGAGGATGGTATCTGAAATGTAATTAAAATATCCAATAAAAATATTATTAAAAACTAAGAATGGTTTATGGAAGACAGCTTTCATTAGACATTATCTTTGGGCTTTTCAAGATGCAGCTGCCTTTGAGTTAGCCTTGTTTCTATAAGTTGGCCTGGTAAAAGCATAACTTTGTCACTAAGTTATACTGCTACAGAAGCTCTTCTTTAATTTATTGTAGTTGCCCAGTGTAGAGGGAACTAAAGTTTATTTTGTCTCCCTATGAGACATCAGGAAGCAGTAGATAATTCAATTTGGAGAGGATTTCTTTTCAAATATGAGTCTTTTAAAGAGCAGAGTTCTTTATTTTTCTTTCATTCAGAACAACTTCTTATTTACAGTTAATTTTCCAGGACTTTCATCTCTATGATGAAGAATATCAATAGGAAACACATAACTGCTATATGTATTACATAATTTTAGGAGGAAGTATTTCACTTCAGATTGCATAGCTACACAACAAAACAGTGTCCTGATAATGCATAAATGAGGGGACTTCTGCATGTGTCAAGGCAGACAGTGATCCACAAAAAGGTCCGAATAAAAACTTGGTTTGGGTTGACTTCATCAACCTGGATCAAACTTCTTGGAGTCTGATCCCATACAATTTATTGCTAGTATATTTAAAAAATATAATTTTGTAAAAAGTTATAATACAAACCCAGTACATAAGGAAGCATAATTATAGAAATTCAATTTAGGGTAAATGTTATTTCTTCCAAGAAAATGGGTTCTGAAGATGGACTGATTACCTGTATTGGTTTATGGAGTTAGGGAAGGATCTAGCATGGTCTCATTCACAAAGATAGTGTATAGGTCATTTGGGATATTAGCCATCTCTGTCATCTTGGCCATCTCTGTCATCTTGGCTTTGGGAGCGTGGTGGATTCTCTGTACAGATTACATAATGGCCATTTACACTATTCAGTATCACTGATCCTGGTTGTGGGAGCTTGGGGGCATATCTAGATATACTGGTAATGCAGCAGTCATTTAGATTGTGAGCCACCTTCTTTCTTGATTGTAGAAGTATATGACCTGGCCTAATGATAAAATAGATCATCCAGCTATTAATCACCTCCAATTCTTACTTTTCTGGAAAAATAGGTAATATGTACTTTCATTTGAAAGGATAATTCTGGATGCTTAACATTCCTGGTTTCCCTGGAGATATGTGGACACAAAGACCTTCATGCTCACAACACATAATAGTAAAATAAAACATAAATAACACAGATAATGAATAAAGCATAGCACATGCATGGTTTTATTACAATGAGGCACGATATCTTTTATGTTTGCATGTGTGTACTGAATCCATGCTACGTTGTCTGAGCTGATTTTGTAATTACAGCATTTAAATTTCAAACTTGTTGCCATAGTTGAAGTCAAAATATATATGAGTTTACACCTGTTGAAAATAAATACACCTGTCTTCAACCCTAACTGTAACTTGATGCATGGCCATTTACAGGTGAAACACGGTAAATAAAGTAACCATTATATAATCCTGCCCACAACTGGAGGATAGAAGTTGCCTTTGAAAGTCTTTCAGGGGCATCACAGAAAAGAAGGGCTTGCCATCTCTGTCCTCATAGGAGAGTTTTGCTAGAGATCCAACAATAAAGTGTTCTTAAGAATAAAGTGTCTTGAGAACACACAAATTTTATTATTTACTACGTACTCGTCTGCTGTATTACATTACATTATGTGTGTGTTTGATGTTTTCCTTACATAAAAGTGAATCACATCAGCTTTTCAAACAAACACACTACTTAAAAGCTATATTTTAATTAAAAGCAATTCAAAGCAGATTTTTATAGCTATTGACTATCAAGGCCATTTATCATTTTATGGTTTTTTTTGTTCATTATCCATAATTCATTACCACAACCAATGGACAAATTATGGAACGTTAATTTAAATATTCACTTGTTTATGAGGTACATTATTTACTTATTTATCCATTGTTAATTTAACCCCCTGCCAGTTTTCACATATGTCTATTCATTCAAAATTTCAATAATAAAGATCTAGTTGGTTTGTATTGGTGTTTCAGAGAATGGGCAATACCTCCTTCTGTGTGATACCAAGATGTCCTGTCGGCGGGATTGTAAAGGTGAGGTCCTATAAGGCAGCTCAAGTGAGAAAAATATCGAAGCCCACTCAAAAGTCAGAATATTGTCATATTGTTTGTGGTTATTTTCCATGACAGGGTTAAAGCAGAGTATTTTATGGTGCCGGCACTGGCTGTCTAACACTTTTGAGACTGCTTGTTGTGCATTTCTTATATTTTGGAGAAAATGTTCCCATTTTTAAGTTTTAATCTAAATATACAGCATTTGGGTTGAGTTTCTCATTCTGGTTTGGTCTGATGTACTGAGCCCTGGTACAGGGGTCAGCACAGAACAATGGCTTCCTATAAATTGTATTTGACTGTCTCTCTATGTCTATCTTACTATCCATCCAACCTATTTATCTACCTGCTAACTATGTTTTGAAGAAAAATATTTGCTTCCTTTATCAAACATGTACTTAGTCAGACATACAAGGAGCATAGTCTCCTTCATAAGTATGGTTCCCTTTATCCCTGATTCACATAGATACAACTAATAACATAGGTATGCCAAAAATAACAAAATATCAAGTATAGTGTCTCATAGGGACTGGCAAGAAGTCTCAGGTGCTAAAGGTGCTTTCCCTGTGAGGTTTCCAACCTCAGTTCCATGCACAAGAAACACACAATGAAAGCTGAGAACTAAGTGCTACAGGTTGTCCTCTAACCTTCACATAGGTGCTGCTATAAAAACATGCCCATATCCGCAACCTATGTGCATATAAAATAAATATATTAATAAACACCTAGTTGTATTTTTAGAATTTGTATTCATTTATCATGAACACGTTAACATTTATTTTGGTGGTTTGAAGAATAATGGCCCCCATAGGCTCATCATATGACTCCCTACATGTTAGAACATTGGGGAAGGATTAGGAGGTGTGACCTTGTTGGAAGAAGTAGGTCACTGAAGATGGGCTTTGAGGTTTCAAGAACCTACATCATTCCCAGTTAGCTCTCTTTCTCTGCCTTGAGCTTATGGTTCAAAGGTAAGTTCTCAGCTATTGTTCCAGCAGCACACCTGCCTGTCTGCTGCCATGCTCTGTTCAATAATGGTTACAGAGTCCCCTCCCCCCACCAAAGTAAAAGCTTTCTTATATAAGTTGCTTTGGTCATGGTGCTGTCACAGCAACGCACATAGCAATGAGTCACAGCAAGACAGCTACCTTAATAAATTTCACCTTTCATTTTGTTGTGAAATTGATTTGTACTATGATTTAGATCTTGTGCTCAGTAAAACTGATAGCACACTTGAATTTTGGTTTATATGTATTATTAACTGAAACACCACAACTGCAAAAACTTATAGGGTGTAGTTTATCATCTGGATGCATATGAAGAGTACAGGTTGTGTGACAATTCAAATAAAATGAGTAGCTTTTCCTTTGTCTCAGATATTCTATAAGCATTTTTTTTAAAAATATTCTCTTTCTTATATTCTTGATTGTGAACCTAGCCTTTGTGAAAGAGGCTAAGCCTAGCTCTGCAGAGACTTGATATACCAGGGTATACCCATAAGGAGCCTTGACCCTTTTAGAAGAGAAGGGAAGGATGGATAGGGGAAGGGACTGTGTAAAGGGAAGAGGAATGGCACTGATCCAGATGTAAAGTAAATAAATTAATTAATTAATAAGAAAAATCTTTTCCTTCATAGATGAATGCATTTTTTATTTTGATCAAATTCATTCAGTCAGTCATCCCATTGAACTCTTTCCAGGCCCATCCCCCACATTCTTCTCCGTGTGTGTGTGTGTGTGTATGTGTGTGTGTGTGTGTGTGTGTGTAAGACAGCATGTCGTGTGTAGTGTGTGTGTGTTTGTATGTGTGAAAGACAGCAAGACGGCATGTGTAGCCTATGTGTGTGTGAAAGATGGCGTGTGTAGTGTGTGTTAAAAACAGTGTGCATAGCATGTGTGTGTGTGTGTCTGTGTGTGTGTGTGTGTGTGAAAAACAGTGTGCGTAGCATGTGTGTGTGTGTTTGTGTGTGCAACTAGTATTGCCTGTATGCCTCTGTGTATGACCTACTGCATCATGGGATGCCTAACAGAAACCACACCCCTGAAGAAAACTGACTGTTCTCATCCAGCAGTTAATAACTACTTGTAGCTTCTCATACCTCAAATTTATTTTATTTAAAATTATTTAATTCTCAAATAATTTTCAGTATCTATATTTATTAGTTCATGATGGTTGTGTCTCACTAAAATCTGAAGTCTATTATTATTTAAAATCCTCTTTATTTTTAGGAAAGAGATTAAACTAAGTAAGAGATCTGCAGTATTATGTTGATAAGAGGAATTGGTAGATCATCAAGTTCAGGTAAGTAGTGTATACTGAAAAGGCTTTTATGTAGTAATCCTTTACTTTTTAAGGCCTTATCTTTGTTGTTTTTAAGTTGTGTGTGTCTGTGTTTGGGTGCCTGCATGGCAGTGCAGATACCAGTGGAGCTTACAGGAATCAGATCTTCCTGGACCTAGTGTTATAGGTGGCTCCTAGCTGCCTAATATGTGTGCTGGGGCATGAATTTGGGTCTTCCTGAAGAACTGTGTGCTCTCTTAACTGGCGAACCATGTCTTCAGTACCTTCTTTACTTTTTAGTTGTACCATTTTAACTTACAACTAGAGAACTAGAGACATGGACATGAAATGGGGTAACTGTATTTCTAGTTATAGATCTTTGAAGAAAGTCTATTAATTCTAATCTGGAAAGACTTCCAAAAATCATTAAATCCATCACTATTTTGGCTTGGTTACAGACAGAGCACTTGACATGACACAAATCAGGCTGGGTATGACTGACTAATTGGCTGCTGAATATCTTCCCGGAAGCAGGTAGTGTGAGACCAAAGCTCAGGCTCCCTCCCTGTGTTGCCTCTCATTCCTGTGTGTAAGTTAGTATTTCCTTCATACCTTTTCCCCTTTTTGTCTGTGGTCTCTCTATCATTTTATGTCCTACTTTGGTTTCTGTTGCTGTAATAAACACTATGACACAAAGCAACTTGAGAACAAAAGAGCAAAGGTTTTATTCACTTTATGAGTTACATGTCATGGTTGGAGGAAGCCAGGGCAGGAGCTCAAGGCAAGAACCAAAGCAGATACCATGGAAGAAAGATGGTTACTGGCAGGCTTCTCCTGGCTTGCTCAGCTTCTTATGTAGCCCATGCCTACCTACCTATGGATAACACTGATTGCATTGAGCTGGGCCCTCCTTCAGCAACTAGCAATCAAGAAAACACCCAGTGGCCAGTCTAATAGAGACAGTTCCTTAACTGTGATTGCCTCTTCTCAGGTGTGTCAAGTTGACAAAACCTAACCTGCATGCCTATTAATTTGTTAGCTATTAGCTAAGCTAGTAAACATTTCTCGAAGCACCACTTTGTGCTCAGGACAATGCAGAAAGAGAGAAAGGACATCAGCATGTACAGTTGGCCCCACACTGAGATGAGATACCGTGGACCTTGTTCAGCTCTGTGGTTCAGCTCCCATCTCTCCAGGGACTTGCACTGAGTGACTCAGTTCACTATCCCAGGTTGACATTTTCAAACTAACAAAAAAGATTTCAAGTCACTCAGATCTCAAACCTCACTAAAATCTAAATGACTACCCCTGGTTTTCAGAAGGTTTTTGAAAGATTATTCTTTATTTATAGGCATGCAACAAATGGAGAAAAAAAAGATTAAAAAGTCACATGGAGTACCTACTCTTGCAGATTGATAAAAGCACATTTTTACTTGCAGACACAATGGCTGGTTCACCAGGACAGACTTGTAGCTTTTATAGTTTCTTTTGTGTAACAACTGCTAAGCTGTGGGGTCTAATAATCCACAGAGTTCTGAATCTCACCTTACTTCTTGATTGCTATTTCCTTGTAGGGATTCCATAGCAACAAATGTACAGTAGCAGCAGCTTCCCACAGCAAACACTGCTCCCACTGAAGGATTCTTACTCCTTTTAGAGGAGAAAATATGCTTTAGGGACTAATTTTTCATAGGTTATTAAATGCTTTAAAAATGAGATACAGCCATATGTTAAAACAAAGACAGACTTAACTAAGGGACATAGAAAAAACAAGAATGATTAAGATAGTTAATGTTTTGTTTTTGTTAATTTAGTGCATTTTAAAACTTTGTGTGTGTGTGTGTGTATGTGTGTGTGTGTATCTGAAGAGAAAAAGAATATGAAGTTGGATTAGTAGTCTAGGGGGATCCGGGAAGAGTTGAGGGAGGGTAAAGAAATGTATTATGTGAAAAATTCTAAAAATAAAAATGTAAAAATATTGTTTAAAGTGACCATAAAGATGAAACAACAAAATAGATTTAACTTGGAAAACAGGAGAGGAGGGGGAATCGAAGGTGGAAGTGGTATTATGCTTTTGAGATATTTGACATTCTGATCTCAGCAAATCTATCTCAGAACTAAGGTTTCTCTGACCCGCCCCAACCCTGTGAGTCTGGGCTGTCTTCTACCCTTTGTCTTCTTCAAAGTACAGAGACTCGGAAGTTCTTTTATCTAACTGTGGGAACATCCTTCCCTGAAGAAATGCCATTGTCACGTCTTCACATTAACCAGGGAATTATAACAACAGAGAACAAACGAAAGGTCAAGCATCACATCTGGACCCCAGAACTTTCTCCTAAGACATTTTCTGTTGTTGGAGCCATTCATGTCCTTCTTCCAAAATAATTTACTCACCTTTTAGCCTGGCCTATGGCCCCTTCTTTCCCTCTATCTCATGAAAAAGTCTTTTTGTTTTTGTTTTTAAGACAGGGTTTCTCTGTGTAGCTTTTCTGGAACTCACTTTGTAAACCATGATGGCCTGGAAGTCAGAGATCTGTCTGACTCTGTCTCCCAAGAGATGAAATTAAAGGTATTAAAAGCATATGCCACCATTGCCATGCATGAAAAAAAAACCCTAGACTTTGAACTTCTATTTTGTATGGCTCTTATACAAATGTACACATCAAATGCCTTATTCTGTAAACCTTCAGAGAGCATCTTTAAATTTCACAGCTGTGAATAAGACAACCTAGAGATGACCATTCAGAAACTATTCTTATGTCTTTGTAATTATATTTAAGTCATCACAGCAAGTACCAAAGTTGGAACCTGTGTTGATTTAAGTTTGTCAACTTGGCACAAACTAGAGTCACCTGAGAAAGAGAAACGTTGATTGATAGATTGTATCATTTAGACTGTCTGTAGACAAATCTATGGGACATTTGCTCAATTTGCTTTCTTATATCACCCAGAACTACCTGCCCATAGGGAACCATAATGAGCAGTGCCACCCTAGGTACTTATACTTTTGGTGATATAAGAAAGAAGAATGAGCAAACCATGGGGGAACAAGTCAGTAAGCATTATTTTTCTAGCCTTCAGTTCCTGCCTCCAGGTTTCTGCCTTGAGTTCCTGTCCTGGCTTTTTTTTCTTGTAAGCTGTAAGATAAAACAAACAAACAAACAAACAAGACAAAACAAACAAAAGAACAAAACCCAAACCAAACTCTTTCTTCCACAAATTTTTTCACTCTTATTGTTTAGCACAGTAACAGAAAGCAAACTATAACAAAACCTAAGATGTAGACCATACAAGGCAATATCCTGGACTGTATCTACAATTATACAAAGAATCCTGGAAGAACAATTGACACAAGGTATTTAAAATAAGCAAGTTAACTTTGATCCATTTCTTAAATCCATACAATAGCTCAAAGGTCCAAGCTGTGTTTTTTATTCAAGAATAAATATGAGTTGAGAAATTTCTCTAGAATATCAAGTTGGGACAGAAGATGATGTTAAGAGATCTTCCATCACATCTTTGCAAACTTAAGTCTGAGCATGGTTTTTCTGTTGTTCACTTCTGTTGGAATATACAACACACAACACTGAGACTAAATACGGAAGAAAGAGAGGAGTGAACATCACAGACCCAATAATGTTTGGTTACTGGGTTTCCAAGTAAGTTTCTCTGGCTACTCTTTATTCTATTTCAGAGTTATTTCAAACTTTGATTTAAGAAATAGCAGGGTCTGGGGGTATAGTTCATTATGCAAGTGAGTTTACCAACCATGTGAAAAGGTGTGAATTCAGTTTCTGTCACCACTCAATGAGAGAGAGAGAGAGAGAGAGAGAGAGAGAGAGAGAGAGAGAGAGAGAGAGAATTCCAGTATATTTTGCCAGTTATATTGTCTGTGTAAGATGAGGGTGAGGTGTCAACTTGAGGTCATTGATGATTTTTATTTATTTGCTCTTGTTTTTTGAAAAATTACCAATAGACCAGAAAAATCAAGCAAACCAAAACATTAAAATGAAGCTGGCAATAGGAAGATTTGGCAGATTCACAAATTGGCACAGATATTTAGTTTGTTTGCTTTTTGTTCAGGATTTTCTGAAATGACTTTCATCTCAACAGCCTCTGGCTATTAGCATTGGAAAAGGAAGAATAATAGTCAGTGCTCTGGAAATCTATTAAAATTATAAAAAAAAAAAAAAAAAAAAGCACTCCTTTCAAAGACTCTGGGCATATGTACAAAATAAGCATGCAAATTTGCTCCTGGGAAATTATTTTATAAAACTTCTTTCTAATTATAATCTTTCAGGTGGCCAGGATGAGCTGTGCTAAGGGGTCATTATTGCCTCAGACCCCACAAAGGTGTTAGTTTTTACTGTAATGAGATAAGATACATCACAAAGCTTTAGTCTCAACTTTATCAGAGACACTCAACTTTTGTTTTGTGAAATAGATTTTTGCAACCTAAGAAAATTTGTTTGGTCTCTCATCTCTCCAAGTTCCTGCTATAGATTCCTTAAACCTATGAAATCCTTACATAATATGGTGCTAGGAGCATCTTCACATCTGAATTTGACTTTGACTCTGATTTCTGACTCAGAATCTTTTTTTAAAAAATCTTTTGAAATACCTATAAGGATAAACTTTTTGGCATGCTAATGGTATTACTGGTGGCATATCTAAGTAGCTTCAGAATAAGGGCTGATCACCAGAAAGACCATGGCATTATTAGAAGGTGGAGTTTCAGCCCCTGGCTAAAACCTCTGAAAAGAAAAGGGTAGTGGGCACAAAGTTCATTACAAATGGCTAACAATTTGCTCAACTGTGCCCATTAAATAAAAAACATATTAAAATCATAAGCAGTGGTGTAAGAGAGCTTCCAGGTTTGTGAGTTTACCAAGCTTTGGAGAGGGTGAACCTACCTGGATAGCCTTGGAAGCTCTACATTCCCTTCATTGAAACTTGCTCCATGCACCTCTCCAGCTTACGGTTCATTTTGTCCCTTTTACATTCCATCCAATCGATTGGTAAATATAGGTGGTCCTGAGATATATAGTGCTTTATGAAAATTATAAAGCATAAGTAATTCCATGTATCTAATATTTAATCAAATGAAAAAGAACTATGAGTAACCTGGGGATATTTGATTTGCGGGATGGTCTTATCAGAGTAAACACTAACTGTGAATTTTGCAGTAACTTTGGTAATATCCAAATTGAATTAAACTTTAAGACATCCAACTGCTGTCAGCTCCACCCACATATTTGACATAGTGACAGAAGTGTATGAGTAGAAAAACACAAATTTCTGATATACCATTAGAAAAGGCCATAACTTACAAGCAATTTCCTCAAAGATAAAATCTGTAATACAAGTTGTGGTTTGTGTCTATATTCTGTAGTCCTAATCTTACTATAGCATTGCAGTGGTTTGAAGGAGAATGTTCCTCCCAACACATATTTGAAGGCTCAATGCATTTGATTTAATGCTTTCTTTCCAGTTAATGGTACTGACCCAAAATCTCTTTCTATGTCTCCCTCTCCCTTTCTCCCAAAAAGTCAGTCTGGAGGTTTGTCACTAGGGTTATGTTTTGAAGTTTCAAATGCTGTTATTCTTGGCTCTCTCCTCCCTCCCCCTCCTCCCCTCCCTCTCCCCTCCTCTCTCCCTCCCCCTCTCCTCCCTTCTCTCTCTCCCTCCTCTCCCCTTTCCCTCCCCCCTCCTCTCCCTTTCCTTCTCCCTCCCTTCCCTCTGCCCTTCCTTCTTCCTCTGCCTCCCCTTCCCCTTCTTCTCCCCTCCCCCTCTCTGTCTCTCCTTTTTGTTCTCTCTCTCTCTCTCCTTCCCTCTGTGACCCATGGATGAGGATGTAATATCCCAGCACCTGCTCCAGCTCCTTACCTGTCTCCCTGCTATGCTACTACCCACAGTGATGATCATGGACTCTGATTCTCTAGAACTATGAGTCAGAATAAACTTTTTATTTTGTAAGTTGCCTTGGCCATGGTGTCATTTCACAGTAATAGAAAAGTAAAGACAGAAGACTACTTCTGTGATGCTGTGACAGGCTTGACATGCGAAAGAAAGAGAGAGAGAGAGAGAGAGAGAGAGAGAGAGAGAGAGAGAGAAAGAAAGAGAAAGAGAGAAAGAAAGAAACTGGAACTAAGAAAATTTGAGAAATTTTAAAGATTTTAGGACTTTGAATTAGGAAAGCAGTTGAAGTCTGTAAATGAGGCTTAATTGGGTATCCAAATAAGACCATGAAAGTTAGTAGTGCTGAAAATTATTTAAATTATGGAGGCCCAGTTCAAGAGGTTTTAGATGGAATAATATTGACAACCAGTCTAAAGACCACTCTTATGACATTCTGATAAAGAATGTGGTTAATTTATTTTTTGCTTGAGATAAACCAAAGACCTTTGCACTAATTTTCTTGGTAGAAGAGATTTCAAGTCAGCCTAATATTGACTCTGTTGCTTAGTTACTTGTGATCACCTGTAAGGAGGTCTACAAGAAAAAAAGACTAAGAGTGGCCAAAAGAAATTCAAAATGCACAGTTAGAGTAAATGACACTACCACCAACAACACAGTAACATGAAACATATTACAGTAATTCAATACTATATATAATGCATAACTATTAAAGAAACTCCTTTTTAAACATTGATATATCAACATGCCTATAAAATTTGTGCTCTTCTTGTTATTTTGATTTTAAAGTATAATAAACTTAATTGTAATTATTCCACTGTGTTGTAGAACACTGCAAGTAATTTCCATTGTCTCCTTGTACTATCTGGCCTGTCTTTGTGTGCCCTCATTTCTACCCTTCCAAGTTTCCAGTGAATCCTGTTCTAGACTCTTATAGGAAAGCATGTATTTTTAAACTACAAAAGATTAGAGAGGATAAACAGTATTTGTCCTTTCATGTCTGGCTATTTTAATTAACATACTATTCTCCAGTTTTACACATGTTTTCAAAAATAACAGGATTTTATTTTATTTTTTATAGATGAGCACTGATGCTGCATGCTGACCCACATAGAGAGGAGAGAACTAAACCGGCAAAGTTGTCCTCCTATGTACCTACCTACCTACCTACACACACACACACACACACACTTACTTCAATTTCTGCTAGACTAAGAATGTTTTAAATATCTTTTCTAAAGTACAATTTTGCTGGATACAGGCATCTTGGTTTTGGCAAATCTCTGTTTTGTTTCAAGATTTGATTATTTCTTCCCATACTTTTTCTGTCTTGAAAAAGTTTGCTGTTCATCTACTGTGTTGGAGCCCCTTATAGGTGATGTGATGTTTCTCTTATTCTTCCTGGCATTCCCCAACCCCTGCTCTCTCTCTCTCTCTCTCTCTCTCTCTCTCTCTCTCTCTCTCTCTCTCCCTCTCCCTCCCTCTCCCTCTCCCTCTCCCTCTCCCTCTCCCTCTCCCTCTCGCTCTCCCTCTCCCTCTCCCTCTCCCTCTCCCTCTCTCAAAATAAATAGATAAATATGTAAATCAGAACATATCATAAATTAGCCATGTCATGATCTTTTATGGTTGAGTCTACATAAAGATTCTCTAAGCATGTGGGATCTGGATATCCATGTGGCTTTAAAGACTTTTCAGCTGTAGTATTGTCTGATTTTGGTTTTTGCTTTGTTCTTGGCTTTTTTTAAGACAGATATGGATATAGCCTATGATGACCTCAGACTCAGTGTGGAGCCAAGGATGCTCTTGAAACTTTAGACCTCTTTCCTCCATCTTATTACTTGCAGTTACTATCATAATACAGTTTATGTGAGTTGGGATATCAAGCCTAGGACTTCATGAATGATAGACAATCACCCTATCAACTGAGCTACCTTCCAGTTCTCTTTGTTCAATAAGGTCTCCAAACCTTTTCTTTCTTCTTTTCATTCTGAATATATCATCCTTCCTTTACCTCTCATGCTTTACAGGTCTACATTTGAACAGGTCATAGGATATTGATGAAGTATATGCTTTGACTTGTTATGGAGATCCTGCAATTTTGGTAGGTGTACAGTCATTGAGTCAGTCCCAACTGTCTGAATTAGCTTTCAGTGGACCCCTGTGTCTGGTAAGGTTATCTTTGATCTTTGAATTTGTGTTGAGTTAATCTTTGCCTTTGTATGTTTGAGTGAATATTTAAGTATTCTCATTTTCACAGGAAACTTTCTAAGGGTTTCATTGATATAGAGATATATCTACTAAATGGTTGGAGGTAAATAGGCACCTAATAATTTGGATTCCTTTCAAATCATGAGCATGCATGTGTTTATTTCAGCTCTCTTCAGTTATTTCAGTAATATTATCTTCCCTATAGAAGTCTTGTCTGTCCTTCTTAGATTTATTTCAGTAACATTATTTTCCTTATAGAACTCTCCTCTGTCCTTCTGAAATTTATTGCTGGTAGCTAGGTATTTCATTCTAATGTAAATGCCAGGGTTTTTCTTTTATTTTCTGTTTGTTACTGCTATATAAAAGTAAAATTAAGTTTTATGCCCATCATTTACAGTAAATGGCTATGTCCTAATATCTGCATAGAAATTCTTTTCAAATTTGTTATAAAGTATAATGTTACCTACTAGACAAATATGACATAGTTAACGTCATATTTCACAACTACTTTAAGAAATAACTCACATGGGATATTTGTTTCCTTGCCTTAATGTTGTAGTTAGAATCTCCCATGTATTGTAATAGTGACTTGGCCTCTAGGCAAGATCATGTTATAGATGTTTCATATTAACTATTACATTGGTGGTAATTTTTTCTGAATAGACTTTAAAAATATTCAATTATATATACATCCAATTTAGTGTTGCTAGAATTTCTGGATTTGTTTTATACAGAGACTCCTCCATTTATGATGCATGTGCCCTTATAAACACAACCTCAGTTCAAAAATATTGTAACCTGGAGACATATTGAAAATCTCTAACTTTGTGAATATCATGACTAACCCTAGCCTGTATTAAATACACCCAGAACCTGCAAATATATATATATATATATATATATATATATATATATATATATATATATATATATAAATTATCTAGCACAATGACTATTTTATAATAAAGAGTTGAATAACTCAGCTTATTTAATATTGTATTGAAAATGAAAAGCAAAACAGTTGAAAAATAAGCCTTCTCCTCACAATAAAGCTAAAAACTATAAACAAATAGATTGATAGTTTTGATGGGTATAGTAGCCTCAGCTAGCATATGTGGTTTTTTTCAGCTTGAAAAACATCTCTCTAGAAACTTCTGGTTTTCAGCCTTCTTTGAAAAATATTCTAATGGGCTTGCCTATGAGTATAACTCTGTCTTTTTTTCTTGACTACTTTAGTATCTTTTTTTTGTTCTGTACATTTAGTGTACAGGAGCATGTTTAGTGTTTAGTAGTATGTTTATAGAGGATATAAACATGAAACAGGTTTTTCTGGTCCAGTCTATTTGTTCTGAATGCTTCTAGTACCTTGATATGTAACTATTTCTTTAGGTTTTCCTATAGTTTCATTAAAAATACCTTCTGTGCCTTTGATTGGGGTTTCTTCTCCTTCCTCTATTCAAATTATTCATAACTTTTTTTCACCGTGTCTCCAATTTCCTGGGCACTTTGTGCCGAAGTTTTCTTAGAGTTAATATTATTTTTGACTGAACTATTCAGTTTTTTCTGCCATGACATTCAGAATGGAAATTCTCTCTTCCACTTTATTCAGTCTATTAGTAAGGTTTATCTCTGAGATTTTTGTTTGACTTCTTAAAGTTGTTGGTTTTTTTATTTTAAGTTTTATTTTAGTTTGGATTTTCTTTAGATGTTCTCTTAATTTCTGTGTTCTTATCTTGAATTATTTCTATTATGTCATAGATGGGGACTGATACAGAGAGAGATCCACAACTGGACAATATGTAGTAAGAGTGAGACTGAGCGCTATATGGGGTATCTACATCAGACCACTCCCCCACGAGGCTCAGAGTTCTATGTGGAAGAGGAGACAAAAAGATTTTAAGAGCCAGCAATAATAGAGGACTCCAAAGAAACAGCACTGTTCAGACACAACAGGACCAATGTACATAAGACCTCATAGAGACTGTATCACCATGCGCAAGAATTATACAAGGCCAAGTCAGATAAAATTCCAACATGGAGAAGATAGTCTCCATGCTCAGGAATAGTTGCCCAACACAAAATGTACTCCATAGGGCCGGGGTGTCTTCCTTTGTTTGTTTGTTTTCATTTTGTTTACTTTTTGTGTTTTTGCTCTGTTTTGTTTTTAAAAGAAGTAAAGGATATTAAATGTAATGAGTAGGATTGGGAAGAATCTATGTATATAAGCTTAATACATAGTACAAAATTTAATAGATACATGAAATAACAAGGTTCACCATATGTTGAAATAATTTGTTGCCACACTTACTGCATCATCAGTTCCATATTTTCTTATGTTGTGTCATTAGCATTTAACCTCAATTCATTTTTAAATATCCAATTGTTTAGTAAATAATATATAAAATATTAGTTACTTTTGAATAAGATACTTGCATGAAAAATCAATACATACTAAAAATAGAATAAAATAAATAAATAATAGTAGGTAAGTACTTTGTTTAACACCAGATTTTTCAGTCACCAAGCTTTTCCAGTTGCCTTGCTGGCTCTGGCTCCCAGGAAAATCCCTGAGGGATTAACTCAGTTAATTTGAGCAATTTCTTATTCTCTAAAACTTTCTGTCTCACTCATCTTATTGTGACCTGTGACAGAGACTGCTAATTATCTACCAGTATCCATTTCCTTGTTGATTATTAGAAGTAGAATCCCCTTCCTAACAAGTATCAGCAAGGCATATCATTGTTCAGACATAGATTATATTCCCCTACCTCCTTTGCAGTCAAGAGTGACTGTTTGATTAATTTCTGGTCAGTGATATTTGAAATAAAATGATACTGTGATCTTCAGAAACATGTTCTTTAAGAAGGATGCTGTTTGGTTTTCTGCTCACTGGCCAACTGTTTTATTTCCTAACAGACCCAGCCTTTCCCAAGGGATCACCTGTTTTGCTCTAAGAAACATTCTTTGTCTCCAGCTCACCAAAGTTCTTATAAGCAGTTGACAAAGACAGCTTTAAGAATACCAGCCCAGCTTATACAAAACTTAAATGAATTTCTTGAGTTTTATTTCTGTGTAGTTGATTGTTTATAGCTAGCTAGACAATGAGGACAATGAAAGAGTTAATGCAGAGTGAGAAATGGTTGTTTTTTGAGTACTCTGATAATTCATTTGCAGGATAATTTTCCTTAGCTGAAGAAAGGCAGACTACCTATGGCCTGCAATTAGAACTTTGAATTTTTGTGTGTTTAAAGATACGGTATTTGTGTTGTCCTTGTTGTAAAATTATATTCTACATTGTACTGTGCTATTCAATATTCAAACCTGTTCATGCTCTATCAAACAGTACACTGCTTGATGTGCAGAACAAAGAGCCTTTGTGTTGTTACTGGAAAAATACTGCTCATACCAGCACTAAGTTGGAAAATTAAAGACATAGTGATAACACTAAAGATGTATAGAACATCTTAGACAAGTCTTAGGTTCATTTTCTATACAAGGCTGTTTAAGTTACTTTGGCTAGAACAAAGAAGTAATTTCAGACAAGAATCTAAATTTTAGGCTAGAACAAGGAAGTAGGCTTCAAACATTAAAATGACTTTGGGTTAGGTCAGGGAAGTTGGCTCAGATACTTTGGTCATCCTGATAAGCCCTTAGAAATTGTGATCACAGGAGTGTTCATGGAACTTTGTTTATTGCCTTGCTGGTTCTTTGACTATTTGTGTTTATTGTCTTGCTTATTCCTTGACTATTTGCATCTATTGTATTGCTAGTTCCTCAACCTAGAACTGACCTTAAACTTGCATTTAATTAAAATGGTATAAAAGCAAAAAGGAGGGGGGGAAGGGATGGGGGGTTCTAGGGAGGGGAAATGGGTAAAGGGGATGACATCTGAAATGTAAATAAATGAACCATCCAAAAAAAAAAAAAAGACTGTTTAAGTTATATCTGCTAATATGGTTTAAATTATATCCAACAAAAAGCCATGTTGAGGCCAATATTTTGGTGCCTACACATGTGACAGTACTTGGAAATAGGGAATTTTGTAAATGTAATAAAGTTGAGATGAGATAATGGCATAGAGCATTGTCTAATATACATCCCTTTAAGTATAAGGAAACATCATTTAAGATAAAAGACAAAGCTTGAATTCAGTATGAAAATTGAAACAAGTATCTAAGGAATCCAGTCATAAGCTAGGGAATGCCAAGCACTTCTGACCAACACTAGAAGCTGGAAAAACAGAAGGAAGGATTCCTTTTCATAGTGCTCTCAGAAAGCATATTGTGCCAGCACATATAATTGGGTTTTCTGTACATATGTTTATAGATGTCTTATGTATTCCTATTTCCCATGTAGGCCAAAAAAGGGACATAAGTTACCTTGGGCTAGAGTCACAAATTGTTATGAGCTTCTATGTGGGTAC
Organism: Arvicanthis niloticus; assembly: GCF_011762505.2. Taxonomy (NCBI): domain Eukaryota; kingdom Metazoa; phylum Chordata; class Mammalia; order Rodentia; family Muridae; genus Arvicanthis; species Arvicanthis niloticus. Next base: position 21,887,202 of record NC_047660.1, read on the forward strand.
TGGGAAACAAACCTCCACGTTGTCTGCAAGAGAAGCAAGTACTCTTAACCAGTGAACCATTTCTCTTGCACCAACAATGCATTATTCTCGTTAATTAAACTGTTCTTGAGGAAAGACATTCCACCATACTCATTCATAGGCATAACTATTCAGTAGAAAAGGGTTTGTTCTAGTTTCCCCTCTAAGTTTCTCTTTCCCTGTCGCCTTGCTAATTCCCCATAGCTACTCAGTCACTCTCAGCTTTGTCCATTTATTTGTTCTTTATCCATTTCCTTCACTAAATTGTTTTTATTCTGTTCCATGTTTTGCATCTCTAATTTCTCACCCTTAATTTTTTCCAAAAGTCTTCTCTGTTGTTATTAACCTCACATCTGCCAATTACTCTAATACTTTCTTAGCTGTGAAAGTTAATCTAAAATTTTAAAATTGAGAAGGTCTAAGAGTTCCTGAGAGATAAGCCTCTGCACATTCCTTCAAGGGATTTTCTTGATTAGGTTAATTGAGGTGGGAAGATCCACCAGCTGTGGGTGGCAACATTCCCTAGGATGAAATCTTGAACCATATTAAAAAGAAAATGTCAGTTATGCACAAATGTCCACTGCTCTTTGATTCACAGGTGTAGATGCAACACCAGATTCCTCTTCTGTGACTTCCTTACCACAATGGGCTTTAACCTTTACTGAGCCAAAATACAGCAGCTTTCTCCCTAAGTTGCTTTATAGGGCATTTTATAACAAAAACAGGAATGTAAGGCACCAGCCTAATTTCTTCCGTTATCAAAACAATTTTCAAGGAGATCATTTGCAATCTATGAAGAAAGAACATGCCTTAGCATGACTGACATTTCAGCTACGTTCTACATCATTTCAACGATTTCTTTTCTTGGCTGAGTCACTACCACCATTTAAAAAATATTCCTCAAGTTCACTCCTCATTCTGAGCTCCTTCCATGAGGTTTTTTTTTTTTTTTCCTGCATGTGTACCTCACTTTCTACTTAGCATATACTCATATATCAAGATGACGTCCACAGATCTAAAGAAATGTGCTATAGCCAGACATCAGTCGAGTTCATGAAGTTAAGATTATAAAACCAAAATCTAGGAATGAAGCTCTGATACGCCAAATATAAAATTAAAAATGATGAAAAATGGTGACAGGATGAGAATCTAAAGTGGACCATTGTTGCGATAGATATTTAAACGGCGGCTCCCAATCTGGCTTGTGTTATAGAGCCACCATGTTCCCGACTACGCTAGGTCTAAGACCACGAGCAACAGCTCAGGCCACCAGAGACACTGGCCCTGCTACCCACAAGACACCAGCGTGGGAGATGGCTCTGCCAATCTTCCACAGTGTCTCTACAAGGCTGGGCTAAGCCTAGACCATCCCACCATCCATGTGGCCCCTGGAAAATTGAAACTCTAATGCTAAGATTATCCAAAGGCTTTATATGTTTGGTAATGCTCAACAACAAGATGCCCACACAATTGGAGGTGCTTCCCAATTAACTAACCTAAATATACGTTGTTACCCAGGACTGCCATCGGTACATTTGTGGTCATCCATCAGGCCTACATCTCTCTCTTCTCTCCTTGAGCTCTTCCTCTTCTTTCTCCTTTTCCTCTCCTTACTCCTCCTACCTTAGCTCCTCCCAATTTGTGGGGGAAAATATGCCACTACAGACCATAATAAGAATATCATGGTGGGAAAGAAGGAAGGATTGACAGAACAAGAACACTGAGTTTTTATTCTTTTTTTTTTCATTTTTTTTTATTGGATATTTTATTTACACTTCAGATGCCATCCCCTTTCCCCATTCCCCCTCCCCTTAGAAAACCCCCATCCCCCATTTTCCTTTTTGCATTTATACACTTTTTTAAAAATGTTAATCAAAGGCTTTATAAGTTTGGTAATGCTCAATCAGAGGTGTAACACACTACCCAACTTAGATATATCAACTCTCTTTGACTGGTGGAGATACGTGAACATCTGCTTCCCTGTCTCCCCCCTCTTTCTCTCTCTCATCACCTAGCTTCTCCTCTCCTTCTTCTCCTCCTCTTCTTACCCCTTCTCTTCCTCTCAGTACTCCTCCCACCTTAGCTCCTCCTTCATATTACCCTTCCTGTTAAAATAAAACTTTTCTTTCAAAATACAATTAGAGCATAATTATGCCAATTTGTACCAGTGAGGTACAGGATAGTCCTAATACCCAGTCCATCATTTTGTTGACTAACCAGAACCTCTGTCATCTATCCTAACTAAAACATTTAGTTCTGAACCTGGCTTTTTCCTTGGCTTTAGAATGAATGTCAGATGAAAACCATCACTCAAATCTTTTCTCTCAAGGTAAATAGCTAGGATTGGCTATGAGACTATAAGTTTTCAACCCCGTCAGAAATCCAGAATGACTGAGTTAACTATAATTGTGGGAAGCACAAAGCATAGCTTCTAAAACTTAGCCAATTTATAGAGACCTCTGAACTCCTGGACACTCCCTCTACTACAAAAAGTTGGAGCATCTGTTCTTCCACCTTCTGGCCCAGGATCATCTGACAGACTTTAGTGCTGGAGAATTATTAAGGGCTGATTACTCTATCTAGGCAGATATAATCAGTCGACTATTCTGCAAGTATGTCCTTTCCTGGACAGTAATTTGTCTGTAGATGGAAAGAGGCAATTCTTGTCTAGTGGCTGTCTCACCACAACTGGAGTAACTCCAAAGATGTTCTATTTCTTCTTAGAATCCAAGACAGAAAGCTGTCAGGAGCAGACAGGTCTCTAATGAAAATGAACATTAATACAGAAATGTTTGTCACGTCAATTCTGTGGACTTCTGACATTTTGAAAACCAACTATCCATGTAAGGTAATCTGGACTGTTGTCTGTTAACTCCACTCAGCTATTTCTAAATAAAACATAGAAAACACCCTAACAATAAACTCCAAGCCATGAATTTGCTATAGTCCCTTAACTCACAGGCTAACCATCTCAAATCAGCTAATAAAGTTAAAGAAGGACTGGGTCTAAGCCTTGTATTCCTAAATGTGTTATACTGGTACAATGCCTATGAGAGTAACAATATTCATCTCACTTTTATATCAATAAGAAGCTTGTACCAATAAAAACCTTAAAATTTGTAATCAAAGTAAATTGGTGCCATTTAAGAAATTATATCTTCATCTTGATAATAATTGTTCAGATTTCTACCAATAGGTTATGGCTATGCAATAAACCCTAGCTAATTCTCTCTATTCCCACAAAACCACTACTTTTCCCTAGAAAGACAGCCTAACATTTACCACCTTAGTCCCCAAGCCCAGGGAATAGGGGCGCTGACTCTTCATTAGCTTCTTCAAGCTGATTATTGGCATTGAGATATTAGAAGAGGAGTAGGGTGAAGAGTAAATTGATAAGCCTCTGATGCTGTGTCTTCACTGCATCCAGATAGAATTCCAGGACCTCAGAGATTTGAGCAGGTCTGCCCAGCTTGCTTGATGAGTAGATACACCAAGGCTGATTATTCTGCAATATACAATTCTCAAAACAAATTTTAGTATCAAGATAATTTTTTAAGAGGGCTGACATTTTATTAAGGATGTTGGTTCTAACAGCTTTTCTTTTTTTCCCCTGTTTTATTGGATATAATATTTACATTTCAAATTTTATCCCCTTACCGCCTTTCCCCCACCACCCAGGAACCCCTTATCCCATTCCCCCTCCTCCTGCTTCTAAGAAGGTGTGTACCCACCTACCCCCTACTCCCCCCTCCCCACCCTCAGGTTCCCCCACACACACTCAGTGTTCAGCCTTTATGGTACCATGAAACAAATTAATTCAAAATTATGAAATAGCTCTTATACAAGAAAAATTATTTCTCATTTATATTAAAAGCAAATAGTGTTTCTTATTACTAAATTGACAGCTCTCTCTGAATAAAGATCTAGAATCTCAGTTTAATTCTTGTAGTTCTTGCTTGTCGGTCTTAATGTCCACTGTGCTCACATGCATGAAGCCAGCAGAAGAGCTGCCGTCATGGAAGATCATTCATGGAAGACTTGAAAGACCATATGTAATGTGTAAGGTATATATCCTATTGACATTTCTGTGACTAGGTATCAGTTACAGGTTAGCCCTGTAGCTCAGTAGTAGAGAGTTTGCATGGCTAATGTGAGGCTTTGGGTATATTCTCTATAATTGTATAGATAAATAGATAGATAATTGATAGATGGATGGATAGATAGATAGATAGATAGATAGATAGAGGCACAGTATAACAGGAGAATTCAAATGCTTCTTAAAATAAGATACTTTGGGCATGTGATCAGCTCTAGCCAATGACTTTTCTGTAGCATGAGTGTATATGAGTGATACAGTAGCAAGATAAAAAAAACTGTAGTACATTTTATCCCAGTGAATTAATTACTTTCTTGAAATGGGAGCTACTCACATTGTTTTTTCCTTGACTTTGATGCAAAACACCACATCCACTATGGCAGTTTCTCTACTATCCATCACCATAGTGGAATTCTGTATACAGCAATAGTTGGTAGTAGGTGTGCCTGTCCTTTTGCTCTTTCAGTTTAAAAGTGCAATAAAAGCCCTTGTACTTCTAAAGAAGACCCTCCCAATTTTCAAGTTCTTAAGACTTTTTATCAGCTTGCAGCCAATCCATCAATGGATTAACTGGGAAACTTAAGATGCTTTCTCAGAAGACTGAGAAACTGAGAAGTGAAGTATGCAGTTTTGATGGAAGTCACCCTTAGACTTCTGCAGTGGCTATCATTCCCCTTTGGTGAAGGAAGATCATTTGAAACTGGGTTCTCACTAACTGAGTTAACAATAAAAAGAAGTTCGCCTTGCTGAGGGATTCTGTCTTTCATGTGCAGTTTTGGCCAAAAGGCATTTTACCTCTCCTATAGAACACAGCATTTTACTATTTTGAAAATACACATGATGGATGCATACAGCTCTAAGTCTACATTTACTGCAAATGGCACACATATGTTTTAATATAAGCAGTTAAGCAGCATACTTGTTGGAAGATAGATTTTTTTTTCCTGGATAAAGGCAGCACTCACTTTACATAGAAATCCCAATACAAACCAATATACATATATCACCAAAGTCCAACTTGGTGAAAAATGAATTTATTGAGGTTACTTACAGGAATATGATTGCAGGGTTACTTACAGGAGCAAAATGACTCAAGGACAGCTGTATCAATGAAGCCCAACCCAGCATGGATGACAGCTTACAAAGGGGCAACTTAGAGCAGTCTGCACAGTGCACTGGGTGCTCAACATGTTAGAGCGTGTCCTTACCAGGTGACTCAATCATTCTATACCAATTGCTGGAGTGGTGGGGCAGGAGAGTAGGGGGGCACTTTCATATAGGCAAATGGGGAGAGGGCAGATGTGGGATGGAGGGTTGGTGGAGGGGTAACCTGGAAGTGAGATATCATTTCATTTGAGATGCAAATGAATAGAATGATAAATAATAATAATAATAAAAGACAGCTCAAATGTCTTCTGCTTCTTCCAGGCAGCATCAATACTCTTTTTTGCAGCCTGACTCCTTCTTCCCTTCTGCAAAGTGACTCTCAGGAGTCACTTACAGCTTACTCTTGGAGAGGGAGGGAACTAGTGAATCCAGTCAGTTTCAGAGATTTCCTGAAACTATTTTGAGTTGTTCACTTTCTGTTAAAAAACTTGGCTGAAGGAAAAAAAAATGTTTCAATCTCAAGGGAACTGCTATACAACAATGCTGTGCACAGAGTAACTGATGAAGGAAAAGGCTGAATGAACCAGAGCTGGGAGGGCTGGAGAGTTTGGCGGTTAAAAATGCCTACTGCTCTTTCAGAGATCCATATTCAATTCGGACCCACATTGAATTGCTCCCAACCTATAAATCCAGTTTCAAGTGATTCTGTAACCTCTTCTAGCATCTACTGAAACTCACATGCACATGGTACAAATAACCTCATGCAAGCACTCCTACATAATGATACAAAGATGATGATAATGACGATGATGATGATGAAGAAGAAAATAGAATTGTGGTACCGTAGTAGTCTGACTCTCAAAAGATACTAAAATAAATTTAGCCAATTCTTTAGGCACTGCTAAATGTAGACACCTTCATATTCTCAGATCTTTGTCATGTTTCAAACATATAAACTGTTTAGTAAAATGAAGTTAATCGTCCTTAATATTATAACATAGTGATAATAAGAAGAAATAAGTTTGATACATGCAGAGTTCATTGGTTAAAAACAAAAACAAAAACAAAAGATCTCCACATTCCACAAAAGAAATCCGGAGCTTTTAATTATTCATTCATTCAGTTAGTCAATAAATCTGTTGGGATCCTGTAGGACTATGTTAATAAAAGCGTAAGTCTGCAAAACAGCACTGTGGGCATCACTGTTAGCTTGTTAAGAATGCACCACATTAGAAACCTTTGCAGAGTTCCTGAATTAGAACAGGATTTTAACAAGATCCCCAAGTGACTTCCATGCATATTATAGTCTGAGAAGCCCAACTCATCCCATCCTGAGATCACTTTCTTGAGAGAGAGAGAGAGAGAGAGAGAGAGAGAGAGAGAGAGACAGACAGACAGACAGACAGACAGACAGAGTCACAGAGAGGGAGAGACACACAGAGAAACAGAGACACAGAGAGGGAGAGACAGAGACAGAGACAGAGAGAGAGAGAGATTTTCTCATGAGTAATCATTTCTCAAGGAGAAGCTTGGAGAAATTACTATGGAGGTTCTCAACCAGACTGTTATGGCAGTATCTGAAGATATTGGGTAGGTTGCTACTAATAGGCTACTATTGGTATCGAATGGTTAGTAGCTTTTGATGTTGCTAAATACATCTACAACACACCAGACAAAGAATTATCCTGTCCAAAACAGCAAGAGCATGCTATACAAAAACCAAGTAGTTGGTAAAATTTAGGTTGAATCACAGCAATATACAGAATCCTGTTAAGACACATTGTTCAGCAGGGCATAATACCACCTGGAATCTCATAAATTGGAAGGATGATGAGAGAGGATCATTGAGTCCAGTGTCAGCCTGGACCACACAGTTAGACTGTCAAAGAAAAGAAGAAGAAAACATGAAAAGGAGAGAACAATATGTTTGACACTGGGCATGGAAGTTTGTGTTTAATGTAAGACTCTTGATAGCCTAGTGCACCAGTATAGAAGCCACCCTTGTCATTTGAGAAACATGAATATTGAGTTTCAGGAGATGGTAAGTGGCCCATTTAGTTTTCTTCTTTATCCTCTTCATGGTTCTGCATGTTCCTGCATCCCAATCATCCCAATCACCTTGACATTCTTTTTTTTTTAAATCTTATTCACTTTACATCCTGCTCATTGCCCACCTCCCAGTCACTCCTTTCACAGTCTTTCCCCCTATTCCCCTTGCCCTTCTCTTCTGAGAGGGTGTGGCCTCCCCTAGTATCCCCGCAACCCTGGCCCTTCAAGTCTCTGTGAGGCTAGGTACATCCTCTCTCACTGAGGCCAGACAAGGCAGTCCAGCTAGAACATATCTCACAGACATGGCACAGCTTTTGGGATAGCCTCTACCCGAGTTGTGTGGGACCCACATGAAGATCAAGCTGCACATCTGCTACATATGTGTAGGGACACCTAGGTTCAGCCTGTGTAAGTTCCTTGGTTGGTGGTTCAGGCTCTGAGAGTCTCAAGGGTCCAGGTTAGTTGACTCTGTTGTTCTTCTTAATCAGAACTTATCAAGTTACCTACAGCCCAAGACACAGGGATACTTATAGATTGACAGAAGATAGTCAATGAGATACTTGCTAGGGTGACTGAGAGCCATGGTCAGGATTCAGGCAGAGCTCAGTAAAGAGAGCCGATACAGTGTTGTCATTTACAGATGATAGCAGATGGCAGCTAAATTCAGAGTCCAGACTGCCTGAGGGGCTCGCTAATTACAAGAGGTTTCAGCTGCAGGAAACACCCTAATCACCCCAGTGGCAGCTGGACAGCCCCAGGGAAGGCCCTACTGCCAGAAGAAAATCGTGTTTGTTATAAAGTAGGATTTGAAGGATATGAACCACTAGTGCAATTAAGACTGCGTTTAAGAGAGACTCGAGGGTGGGGATGAGAAGAAGGGAAAGCCAAGAATCCATCAGGGGACACAGGTAGGTATGCTCCAGCCGAAATGAGAACCCAGGAGAGACTGGCTACAGAATCCAGGTCAGGCTCGAAGATACCCCTCCCTCTTTACCCAGAGAGCCAGGCAGAAAAGAACAAAGGCCTTTGCAATAGAATTTATGGTTTCCGCTTACCACCTGCTGTATGCTCTCTACTGCCTGTTATTCCTTTCAAAGGAAAAATTATTGATTTATCACCTTTAGGAAGGTGAAAGGCATCCTCTGCTTTGTTTCATCAACTAACTGTCTTTCTTTGATTGGCAACCAGCACTGCGATAATTTTGTTCAACTGGGTGGCATTTAGCAAAGCCCTATGACGGCTGTGAATAAGGAAAAGCAGCGGGAAGGGAGAAAGACACCAGCGGCTGCTTGAAGGCAATGTCCCAAGTTTTTGGGTCTGTGCCAAGTTTGGAATCTGCCTCTCTCCCCGGCAATGTTCATAAGATTTCCTATAACCTTGGAATACATTGGAGAAATGCATGCAATTCTTTTTGTAGTTTTATATGGTAGCTTATAGGATCTTCAAATGGAGTTTAATTGTACAATGAAAAATCAGTAGTAAATATCCCCTTAGGATTCCAGCTGGAAATCCACGCAGGCTCTCTGTGCCCCTCTGTCTTGTCTTGTAATTTCCTGAAGTGAAGAGAATAGCTCATTTCCAAAGAGAAAGTTCTTGTCAGTAATCCTCTCCAAACACACTTTTCTCACATGGCTAAAACAGTTCACCTAGACACGTCTTTCCATCTGCCACCTCTCTTCATAATCTCTCTGCAATGTCATCAGGATTCTAGCTACAGCTTGAGTATGTGGAGTATACGTTTGGCCTCCAGAAGCCAGGAGGAAGACCCACTCAGGCTACAATGTATTCGGGGACAGATACTTTGGATTCTTTAACTGTTTGGCTAGCAGTGGGTATTCTGTTTCTGTTGTTTTCCTACTCCAGTGCACTGATGCTTCATATGCAAGGTCTATGAGTCCTTTCTATAATCTCCTGTAGCTCCTCCTTCCTCAACAGCTAGAGAAGCTTGGAAGTGACCGCTCCACCCTAACCAATGAAAAGATGAATACATCAAAAGTGTATCAGCTCTTCTTAAATCTTTAGAAGTAAGGACACAAAACCAACCACACCTCCCAAACTGACTAGACTTGTGATGAATATAGAGAATCAGAACTTTGTAAAACTGCAGATACTCAAGACCTGAACCATACCTGTAAAAAATATGGGAACCAGGAGCAGGCAAACTTAAGCACTAAGCACAAGACATTCAGTAGATGGAAAGACACAAAAGCCCTACCCTGTCAGCATTTTATGGATGATGCAATCCTGCATCCCCATATTGCAGACTCCCTGAGCATTTTATTGTGGTTACTAAAATACTAGATTTGCAGTCTTTGGATTGACAGGAAGGGGCTTTCTATTTAAAAAGATATTCCCCAATGTCTAACTTCAAGTTAGACACTCCATAGCATTTTATATCTACAAGCAGTACTTTGATGGGACAACACTATTTAAAGGTGGTAGGTGTTTGACTAATGGGCAAAGCAACATCATGTTCTTGCATCAAGCCCTTACTATGAAAATCTTTACTGAAGAGCTGAGGACATGGATCAGTTGGTAAACAGCCTGTCTTGCAGGCATGGGGACCTAAGTAGGATCTCCCTGTGGTGGGGGTAAAACCTAGTGTGGATGCACATGCTTGTAAGGTCAGCAGTGTGTAGACAGGACAGGCAGTTCTTTGGGACTCATTTTCTGGCCAACGTTGGATACTTGGTAATTCAGAAGTATGTAGGAATGCTTTTTAGATTAAAACATAAACCATTTTGTAAATGATTCAAAGTCTTTTCTTTCCTATCATTCCTTCAAACCTGAAAAAAAAAAATGTTAGCTGACTAACTAGCATGATGCATCTCTGTGTACAGAGACTTGTCCTAGAGAACACGTGAAGCAACAGTGACTCAATTTGCCCTACTGTGATCAAAAGAATTTGAGAAGTTGATAAGAGTCCTAAGTGATGGAGAGTCAGAACAGGAACAGTAGAGAGAGCTTAGCTTATAAAGAAAGAAAGGAGAAAAATAATAAAGACAAGAAATGGAAAGAAGAAAAAGTGGCTGCTTCATGAGGAATGATACTGAAGATACCATCGGGCCTCCAACGTGGCATACACATGTATGTGTACCTACATACATACCCTAATACACACACACACTTCTTTACTCAAGGACATATGTGTGCAACATGCCACAAACCCTATGTCCTTGTGCTGTTTCCTCTATAAATCTTAGATACAAATAAAATAAATCCCTGACCCTTGTCTTGTGTCTATGAACACTATATGTCTGAACAAACGAAACAACAGTTAAATGCTGACATGTGACTCGCAGAGATGGTTCATATACAGCACCATCCCATGGGACTCTATGGCCTGCTGCATTGCAGTTATTCCAGCTTGTGCAGGTTCACAAAATTATTGGCACAAGAGAAAATTTTCTGGTGATACAGTTCTCTCCGAACTTGCCAGCGTCATTAAGTTACTCATGACTACTGAGTTCTTGCTGTTATTAAACTCTTGTTACCTTGGCAAGATTTTAATATTTTGTTAATAAAAAACAGATCTCACCATTATTCACAACATTTAATTGAAAATATACCACACATAGCAGTTTAACAATCTTGATATTTGAGCACAATTTTCCATTTAGAGTCAGAGTATCCGATTCAGAATTAGAATGGAGAATAGCTTCTAACAACTGTCACATATCCAAAGGAGCTAAAGAAAAGTTCAGGGCTACAGTGATGTTAATAAAGCTGCCAATTTTAGGCTTCTTGTATTGTAGATTAAGTAATATAAATGTAATTTCTTGATCTTTTATCATACCTAAAACATGTGTTTTGTTTAGTGTTCCTGTTGCTAACCACGGTCCTAGACAGGTGGAATAAATCCCTACCAACAGAGAGAACTTTTTATGTAACTTGTCTTCTTATTAATTACTTCAGATATTCTTCCTGTGGTAGAAAGATCACAACTGAGTTTACTAGTTTAATAAATGATAAAAATTCAGGACGGTGTCTTTTAAGAGATGAGGAGAAGTGAGATGCCATTCTTGGTGCTAGCCAAACCAGTTCAGAGTTCTGAGAAATCCACATAGATAACAGCATTCACATGTGTAACAATATCTTGTAGAATAAGACATAAATAATTTTGTGGTGACTTAGAAATTTTGGTTTCCTGTCTACAATTACTTCAAAATAGAAAAATGTTAGCTGGTTAGTCAACATAGCACATTCCTGTGAAGAGAGGTGCTCATCTTGACGAAAACAAAATACAATAATAATGACTCAGTTTTCACCACTTGCCAGTCGAAAGTCTAAGAATTCTGTAAGATTGCTAAACTGAAGTGTGCAGAGTGTGACTGAACACACTTCCATGAGGCAAACTGGGATAACACAGTGGGTCAGTGTGTCCGTTTCCCCTTAGTCTCCACTTCTTAGCCTTGTGAAGTCAGAGCTATGTTGTCATCCTCATAGTTGGGGGTTCTCAGTGCTCATAACTCTTTATCCCTAAGGATACTTCAGCTTGAACTTGGAATAGTTTTGACTTTGCACACATATGCCCACACATAATTTTTTTAGGAAAACATAAAAAGTGCTATAAAAAGATCCTGATGCAAACCATTGAATATGTGAATGGAAAAGATAAAGGAAGAAAAGCATGTTTTAAATTCTGATCATTCAATGGTGAGCTGCACGCCTCCCAGTTGGAGGTCAGCCCCCTCTGCTCCACTCTGTTTCTGTCTTCTCTTTGCCTGAAGCTGTAGGCAATCCGTGACTTGCACTGACATAGAGAAGAAGTAGAAAGTCTCCAAAGGAGACCGGGTAGAAAGGTGGTCTAGATAAGAATTATGATGTCCCCGAGGCACTGGCCTCAAGCTCGTGGTTGCTCACTTTGTGTCAAGTATTTTTCTACGTGCTTTGTATTAACTCCATTAATACTCAGGTGCCCAAAGGGAAATTAGCATTACTCTCCCACTTGTATCACAGACAAGGAAACTGAGGCAGCAAGGAGACATGAAATGACACTCTAAATGGTGAGGAGCGAGATAGCTACAAGCCAGTGATTCCTGAAGCTAGAAAACAGGGACCTGAGTTTTATTATTTATATGAATTTGTATAATTGGACGGGAAGAAAATAAAAAGATTACATCCAGGGGACTATAAATGACCAGAAGTAGACACAGCAAACTCAAGAAGCTTTCCAAAGTCAGTCTAAGAAGTTCTGCCAAATAAACACAAAGCAGGTGATTTTATCAGCTCTCATTTTTCTTTCGGATGTAGTTCAAATAAACCAATTACTTAGTTCCTGAAGAGCTATGGGGTCAGTTAACCTAGGTCGGTTTCTACATCTATAAAATGAGTACAGTAATAAATAATTCCTGTCTGGCCTCGTTCCTACGAGTTGCTGGAAGAATCTAATAGATAAAGAGTGGAGAGCTCTACTGTTTCAGTATGGGAGATGCCACTATACAGGTTATTTAACATGTGCCCACAGAAAGTTCCAGATTCAGTACAGAGCACTATGTGGATATGGGGCTTTAACTGTTGCTGATTTAATTATGGCACAGCTACTGAAGATCCATAGACCCACTGTGTGCCAGACACATCAAGGTATTCAATTGGTGAAGCCCCCACCCCACCAGAAATCCTATGAGTTATAGTCCACTTTACACATGGGGAAACTGAGGCATAGATAGATTGCTTTGTTCATAGTTACACTATTACAGGTAATAAGTGATCAACTTTGCAGCCATCTGGAACCATATACCCTGATGAAAGACTTGGTTTTCAAAAGCCTATAACAGCTGAAGCACAGTCTAATAAATATATTGTTTATCCAACATAGCTTGTTTTGCTGTTTAGTGACCCCAGCTGCATGGTGCATGTGGCATGAGTTCATGGGCTCCTGGCAGGGTTTATAAGCTGTGCCCGGGAAGGGATCGTGGGCTCACCATCTTGACTACCAACTGCTAAGCATCCTGAGTAAACTGCTGTGAGAAGGAACCGGTTGTTCCATGTCTTAATTCCTGCTGGTCAGGGTTGGCGCGGTACAACAAACAAGTTCAATATGATCCCCAAGAATATGTTCATAGAGGAATGATCAGTGCAACACGACTCTGCCCTCTTATAGAAAGTAGCCCTGGGAAAGTAAATCATGCACATGCAACTGTAATAATTAAGATTGTGCAACCACTTACTATTATCCAAGGGTCACTAATGTGCATCATATTCCCTTTAATAGAGAGTACACTACATACCCTCTAGAGCAAATGAAAAGGACACAGACTCTTCCAGTTACAGCTCAATAGGGATTTCAGGAAGCTGTCAGTATTGGTAAATGTTTTAAGTGGTGTGTGTGTGTGTGTGTGTGTGTGTGTGTGTGTGTGTGTGTGTGTGTGTGATACATGCTGTGTGCAAGTGTGTAGATTTACACCTGTGCATATGGGAGCCAGAGCAGGGTATCCAGGCTCTTCTATTGCTCTGGGTCTCTCATCAAACTGAATGCTCATGGTTTTAACTAGCCTGGCTTTCCAGTGAGCTCTCAGGAGCCATGCCATTTGTGTTACAGGCTGCATGATGCTGAGATCACAAAAATATTCGACCATGCTCAGCTTCTTTCTCGAATGCTTAGGATTGGCATCCATATCTCCATGTTTTCAGAGCAAGTACTCTTCCCCAGTGTAGGAAGCCGCTGTTAGCAGTGGTATAATTCGCCATTCCAAGATGGCTCGGACATCGTGTCCTTCCCACTAGTAAACAATTAACTGCGCAGCTGCAAAGGCAGAAAGCCCGCCAAAGTCACTGGCCAATCCTGAGGCGTAATATTGGGTGATGAGTGAACAGCCAATCAGAAGTGAACACATCACTCTAGGGTGTATTTAAGCTGTGCCTCTTCTTGTCTTTGGCCCTTCCGCGTTTTCCACGTTTGCTGATACAGATTAAAGCCTCGCTGTGGTGATACCTGAATTCTGCCTCTCGTGTTTCTCTTCCACGGGCGGAGGGGACACGGGAGGTGCGCGCAACACCCCAGTGAGCCATTTTCCCATCTCTTAAGCATTAAAATTTCATAATGACATTATGTATAGAAATCAAATGGGATTTTAAAGAGAAAAACTAAGTTTCTAAGATTTTAGTGCTATTCTATGGCCAATTGCTCAACATGTACTTGCAGGAATATAAATATTCACACTTTCACAGAGTTCAAAGTCCAGTAAGATAAAATACTAAAGAACATTGCAAAGTTATGTGTGAACACTAAAACAGACTCATATGCAAGCTGCTTACAGAACAATAGAAATGGGGTCCCTTGTAGCATGCTTAGGAGTTACTTTTGACAGCTGGAAAAGTTAGACTCTAAATTCATCTAAACTTTAGATGAATCTACTCAAATTCACCAGCTATGTAGTTTTGAGGTTGATACTTTGGAAAGAATGGGCCAAGAAAGAGACAGACAAACTGTAAGAGTAGAGCTAAAATCAAAGGTCTTCTGTGTGGTGAGTGGGTGTGGCGGCCAGCTAAAATGGCACCTAAGCTTATGCATGGCACCCACCAAAGTTTATGAATGGCACCTGACAAATTTTATGAATGGCGCCTGACTTCCTCACACACCCCGGTCAGAGCCACGTCCACAGAACTACTACGCAGACTCACTGCCACGCAGAATCAGGCCATTTGACATGTGCCAATGGTGTGTGCCCACGTGGCAGGCTCTGAGTGACCAGGCATGGGTATAAAAGGGAAAGTGGAACTGGGATCTGGGGTTTCCAGAGAGATATTGTAAAAAGGTTCTTGAGTAAACTGCGTTGGGAAGAATCCCATGTCATGTCGCTCCTTTCTGCGGGTCGGAACCGGTAGTGACACTTCTGTCCAGCTACTTCGTTCCTTCCAGGTCACAATCCACTCACTGCACCATTGTGCTTGCATAAGTTTTTTTCCCCCTGTTGCTTTTTGCTTTCCATATCTGGGACTCTTATTATGTATATTTTACTTTGGTAGTTCTTGTCGAGTCTTAGGTATCGATTATTCTACTTAATACTTTTTCTTAGACATGGTTTACATTTACAGAGAAATTGAGTACAACATTTTAGCATTTGCCATTTGCCTTCACTTTCTGTCCCATGTACAATTTACTCATTGTTTACGTTTAGTGTTAATGTGGAACCTTCATTATAAGTTATAAACATCATGCTAGCAACAGATTTCATTCTTTGTTCTCATCATTCAAGGCTACTTTAGAATACACACATGTGGATATATGCATGCATGCTCCGTTGCAATATCTCAGAGAATAGTTATAATGCCTTAACGATACCCTGGGCCCCACCTGTTCATTCCTGCTACCAAATTACATGTACTAAAAAATAGAAAAGAAAAAATAATTCAATAAATTTCCACTCAAGAAAGCCTATGAGATTTTGTTTTTAGTTCATTTTCTGGGCCATATCCTTTCCCTCTCCTCCCTCTCTCTCTCTCTCCCTCTCCCTCTCCCTCTCCCTCTCCCTCTCCCTCTCCCTCTCCCTCTCCCTCTCCCTCTCCCTCTCCCTCTCCCTCTCCCTCTCCCTCTCCCTCTCCCTCTCCCTCTCCCTCTCCCTCTCCCTCTCCCTCTCCCTCTCCCTCTCCCTCTCCCTCTCCCTCTCCCTCTCCATCTGTGTGTGTTTTGTTTTACATGTCTCATAATTTTCTACTGAAAGATAGACATGTTAATAAATTAAAGACAAATCTCACAGTCAGTTCTTTTGTCTTTATGGTTTGGTATTTCTTATTTATTGTTATTATTACTGCTGTTGTATTTTGTTCAGTGACTTGTTCAACAAAATCTACAAAAACATCTATTCATATTTGACCACTGAAGACTCATCATCTCAGTTGTTAGCTAATAAATTGGATAGAGATTTTTTTTAATGTCTTTAGTTAGTTTTTGCTGCTTTGCTGGGTGGTCTTTGTGTGAGCCTTGGGGCACACAGTTAAAGCTTGGATAGCTCCCAATACCACTGTAACCTTCATTGCTGCTCCTGCTGAGAATCTCAAGGTTAGCCAAAGGTGAAAGATAGTTACTCTCAGATTTAGTGTGTGGCTGGCTTTCTACTATCTCAAGACTCTATCAGAGCATTTAAGTCTCCTATGATCATCTTTCAATCATCTTTCATTTGTTGTTTATTTTTTTAATCCATCCTTTCCGTGCTCCCAATATTGTATTGGTCACAGGTATCTACAGCAACAAACAATGACCACTGATTGCTTCCAGCAGTTGTGTCTGAGACAAAGCGGTTCAACAGTAAGTGAATTTGGACTTGAGTCAAATAAAGATTATGTGGAAGTGCAGCCTGGGAAGAGCTCCAAACCCAAACAACACTGCCAGAGCTTTCTAATCTGCAGCTTTGCACGGTGGAAAACCATTGCAAGGCTGTAGATTTTCCAGATTCTCACAGACATAGGGAGAGGGCACTGAGAGTGAGGTGAATAAAGATACACAAACACTCACTGTACTTTCTGGCAGATGGTGCTTTTCTTGAATGGGTTTCTTACATTCTTGGTTCTTGCCTAATATCTGGAGCTCTAAAAAGCTTGATTTTGACTACCATTACAGTTTTCTTATGGAAAGTAGATTTTCAGAAAGTCATTCTACACCACTACAAGTTATTTTGTGATTACTGATTCTGATATCCAAATAAAAGTACCTGCATTGCCCTCAAATTGTGTGGGATAATAGAATATATGTATGCAGAATATGAAAGAAAACACAAGAGAGTATCCAGACACTGAGTGATTCAACATACAAGCTATGGAGGGGCCATCTGCTAAGATTTAACTCATTTGCTCGTTGCCATGTTGTTCACTTAATTTTAGTTAGTACTAAAAAAAATCTATTATTAAAATTATGGGCTTATTTTCTTAAATTAACCAGAGAAATAAAGCTCTACTCTCAGTTAAATGACCTGAAATACGTAGTTATCTAAATGTTGTGGAGACTCTAGAGGAAATCCAAGGCGGAAGGGGAAACATATGATGTGAGCTCCCAAAGAGAGCAAGGTGGCAATTAATACACTCATAAAATAAGACTTACCATCATTATACTATCCTACTTTTGTGTAGGACATCACATCAGTCACATCAGCTTCAGGACTAACAAATGGTCTTTTTGGTGGTATGAATATGGTGGTCCCAGAGAGTGGACATTATGAGGTGTGGCCTTGTTGGAGAAAGTGTCACCTTTAAGACCCTCTTCCTAGCTGCGTAGAAGTCAGTCTTCTCCTGTTTGCCTTTGGAACAAGATGTAGAACTCTCAGCTCTTCCCACATCATGTCTAACTAGCTGCCATATTCTCTCCTTGATGATAATGGACTGAACCTCTGATGGAGTTGTGTTGATCATTACGTCTGTTCACAGCCATAAAATCCTAAGACTGTCTTAATAGAGGAGCTGAACAAAATACAAACACTTTGCTGTGTCACAGAGCTCTCCAAAATAAAACATTAAGATATCTAATGAACAAATATTACAATAATCATTTCTGTGCCCTGACCCCATGCTGGCATCGTTTGCTTCATTGGCCTTTGAAACACACCTGGAGACTGGTGTGAGTACAGCTCTTTGTTTTAGTGTTGACTTATAAAATTATCTCATTCATTTTTCTCTAGTTACTTGCAGAAC
This sequence comes from Arvicanthis niloticus, assembly GCF_011762505.2. Taxonomy (NCBI): domain Eukaryota; kingdom Metazoa; phylum Chordata; class Mammalia; order Rodentia; family Muridae; genus Arvicanthis; species Arvicanthis niloticus. The sequence goes on from NC_047660.1 coordinate 21,905,095, forward strand.
TCTAGTTGATATAAACTCCAGTGATTTGCATACTGCCTTACAGATAAAGCCTCTGTGAAATTTGTCTTTTATTCATAAACCCCTCAGATATTAAAATATTGACATGTCATCATTATTGTATGGTAGTACTTTTCCTGGTGCACAGTGAAGACCAGCAGTCCACTCTTCCCAGGGTTGATACGTTCCAGGCTCCAGTGAGTGCTTGGAACCATGGGTAATACCAAATCCTATAATTTCATGCCTTTTCCATCTTTATCAAGACTCTACAATACCTTATTAACTTTTTAACCTATTAACTTTTTTGTTTGAGGTATGATAAAAATGTAATATGAGTATCTTTTTCTTCTGAATTGTATTGAAAAGATCTTACCATAAAGCTTATGAACTTCAGAACATGACTGCTTTCCTTTGCTTGCTACATTGGCACCTTTCACCTTTTCACTTTGATGGAGCGCTGCACATCTTAGCTTTGACATGTCTGAACTGCCAGCATCACCACACAGACTCTGAGGCCATTAGTAAGTGAAATAAAAGTGGCCAAAACATAAGCCAATCAGAACAATGAATTTGATAACTGAGATGAAAGCTCAAAGACTAACAGTCAGGTAGAATATACAGCTTCAATGTGCTATGCAAACATATGACTTATGTTCAGGGAGAAGCGTTAATTGTGCTATTCCTAATAGCACATGGGGCTAGCAAAATGGGTCAGCTGGGTAATTGTGCTTGCTGCCAATCCTGATGACTGGAGCTCAACCTCGAATCCCACATTGTGGGTGTCAGAAAAGAACAAAAAACATGCAATTTAAAACTGACTCTTTACTTCTGGAATTTTTCATTTAATATTATTGGACCACAACTAACCATGGTGACTGTCATAGTAGAAATTAAAAATTCAGATAATGGAAAGCTGAGGTTTTACAAAGGCTTGTAAACTTGTGAAAGAGGAATGTAAATTCTAGCCCTCACACCAGAGTATGGTTCACAAAAATAATTTGAGACCCTTTGTATCCTAGAGAAGCCTTCATGAGAGATAAAAGTGGTGCACATATTGTGATCACAGTTTTCAGTATTCTCTACAGCATTTTTAAAGATTATCCTGATTGATTTAATCCCAGAACTCAGGAAGCTGAGACAGGAGAATTATTTTGAATTTGAGACCAGCCTGAGCTTTTAGAGTACCAACTAGCCAGGGCTTCATACCAAGACCTTGTAGATAGATAGATAGATAGATAGATAGATAGATAGATAGAGAAATATATGTGTGTATAGATATATGTATGTGTATAGATAGATAGATAGATAGATAGATAGATAGATAGATAGAGAAATATATGTGTGTATAGATATATGTATGTGTATATATAATATATATTCATCATCACCACCATCATAACCATCACCGTCCCCGTTCTCATCAGCATCTTTTTTTCCTTTTCTTCCAACTCTAATATTCTGAGAATATGTGAGCCTACCAACTTGAATATTCTGTTCTACTCTCAGTAGAGAAGCTCGGGCACAACTGAAGCAGTATGGTAGCCTTAGAAACAGTATGGATTTGCCAGCTGGATAGAGACCAACAGCTGAAGCAGGCTTTTATCCAGCTTCTAAAGATGAGAGAGAGAGTTCAGCCAATTTGAAGAGGCACACACAGAGACATGGGAACTGAGTGATGGAGAGCCGAAAACGAACCTAGGTGCAAATTCAGGACAGAGAGGAAGAGAGTTTTTGGATGGAAGGTCTATTGACCTTCATGACATAGTTTTGAAATATGTCAAATTTAATGTCTGAAGTGTTCTTGTCCCTGAGAAACCCACGAACACCTGCTAGGACCTGCCATCATCTGTTTCTTTACAATTCAGTTCTCATCAACAAAAGAAAACAGTAATTCCCAGACTTTTCATATTGAAGTATATTTGTGAGTTTGCCTTTCATTCTCCAGGCTGTGAAAAAAAATGACTCTGGCTAAACTATATAAAATATATGCATTCAAGTGGTATAAGAAAACTCATATATTTAAAGGGATATTAACGAATTGGGCTATAAATATAACAGAAAATGAAGAAAGCCACATATGTCTCCCATTGCCACAAATTAATGATTGATTCTACTTTGTCTTTTTTTTTTCTTTGCCTCATTCAGTCATGGATCAGAGTCCAAAGAAAGAGAGTAAAAGGCCTGGTTGAATGATGATGTCCAGGCATGTCTGGGGAAGACTGGTGACCTTTCCAATTAACTTCACTAAGCCACACAATGTGAAGAAGTCACAACATCAGGGAAACCATTACTGAAAGAGAAAAGTACTGAAGATGGCAGACAAAACACCCAACATCAAGCAACACCCTTTGGACCTTGAATTAAATAGAATTAGTTTTCTAAAAGAAAGAAGTTATATTAGATTCAGGATAATGGGAAGACAATAACAGTCCAGAATACATGACTGAAAAACAGGGCCAGGAGGGTAAATGAAAGATATTAATGGACTATCAAGTTTAAATGGCATATGTCTACACAGTGGAACAGGTTAACCAGGGAGGTCACATATAAGGCAAAAGAGGCTTAGAGGACCAATAAACTCATGTTCATCACCAACCATGGGAACTTCAGTGAACAAAAAGGTAATAGACGCTATGGAGACAGGAAAATATATATAGATGAACAAGTGGGAAATGGATACAAAAGAAAATTTATGAAAATCAATGAATGGCAGATAAAAATATCTCTTCCTTACATTAGAATGTCAAATAATAAAATCGAATAGAGGAAAATATGTTTTCTTTACAAAAAAAAAAACCTATCATTAAATGCTAGAGTTTTCCATCATTATTTCTGGGAAGAATCATGTTTGGATGTTCAAATTAGATAGCAAAAGTGTGATGATGAATGACATAATTCACAGAGCTATACACTATTTTCCCACAGGTCTCACTAATTACTTGGAGAAAATTAGAACTTTACACTTGAGAACCAGGGCAGTTGTTATCATAGCCAGCTGATCAAGGTAAACAACACTAGTAAGAAGACATCCAAAATCCTGATGTGGACATGCCTCTGTGGATAAACTGCTTCTTTACAGGTTGAGAACCAGAATGTGGATCCCTAGAACCTACATACAACAGTTAGACATGATATTATTCTACCTGTAATCACAGCGCTCAGCTGATAGAGACAGGGTTCCCCTGGGACAAGCTACCTGTCTAGACAAGCCAGAGTTGTCAAAGTCCTGATTCAATGGGAGAAGTGACCTCAGCAAATCAACATGTAAGCATGTGTACACCTATCCATGCACATAACATGTTCACAAGAAAATTCAATGAACAAAAACCTTTTATGTTTCAGTAAGAATCATTTGGAAGGGTCCAATCTAACCATCTTGCCAAGGGGACACAATTTTAGTACTATTCAGATTCCTAAACTAACAAGGTAATAAATAGCTCTCTTTATGAAATACATATAGAAAGATTCTCAAATACCACCAGATTGGCATCTAAGGTTGATACCATCTAAAAGCAAATATGAAGGGTTTTTTTTTTTTTTTTTTTTTTTTTTTTTTTTTTGACCCAAAACCTTGAAAAAGATACTAGGGTACAATGGAAAATTTAGCTATGTCTGTAGATAAGGTGGCAGGATTTTGTCAAAAAGTAATATATCAACAGTAACTTTCTCACCTGAATAGCTAGGAATTTGGTACATACATGTACCAGGGGGGCCAGACATGAGCACTATAAGTACTTTAAAATGCTTTTAAGGCTCTAAAATTAGTTCAAAATAAAAGGCATTTTTGTATGTTCCAACTATAGAGAAAGAATGGTAGGAAACAATGAAGGTAGCAAGGGAAGAACAAAAAAAAAACCAAAAAGATGAATGAATGGATGATTGAATGAATGGAGAAAGGGTGGGAGGAAGGAAGGTAAAAAGAAAGAAAGAAAGAAAGAAAGAAAGAAAGAAAGAAAGAAAGAAAGAAAGAAAGAAAGAAAGAAAGAAAGAAAGAAAGAAAGAAAGCGTGTGTGCCGTGGCGCACGCCTTTAATGCCAGCCCTCGGGAGGCAGACAGGGGCGGATTTCTGAGTTCGATGCCAGCCTGGTCTCACTCTGTAAGTGAGTTCCAGGGGCCGTGGGGGAAACTTTAGTGAAAAATAATGAAAACGTAGAAAGAAAGAAAGAAAGAAAGAAAGAAAGAAAGAAAGAAAGAAAGAAAGAAAGAAAGAAAGAAAGAAAGAAAGAGGAAGGAAGAAAGGAAGAAAGAAAGGGCAGAGGGAGGGAGGGAGGGAGGGAGGGAGGGAGGGAGGGAGGGAGGGAGGGAGGGAGGGAGGGAGGGAGGGAGGGAGGGAGAAAGAAAGAGAGAGAAAAGGCAGAGGAAGGAAGGAAGGAAGGGAGTCTGTCAGTCTAGCAACATTTTCTGTTAATGTTTTGTTTCTGGTGTGTACCCATCACACTCCCCTCGTTTGAAGCATTTCATACTACAGAGAAGGTCCTTAAAACAGAAACTAAACTACTCAAAATAGATTGCGGAAGTCCCTGAAGCTGATCTGATTCACTAAGCCCCTCCCATGTTGGATTGGACTTCAGTGCTAACCTGTCTTAGAGTCATTTCTGCTCCTACAAGTAACCCCTCACCCATATTCCTGTAAGTAACTCCAATAAAACTCACGGGTTCATGAAGTTGGATTTAGGTGGTGTCTGTACTTCAGATACAGCTCTGTGGTGTCTCATGTCTCAGATGGTGGTATCCCTAGCTGGGGTGAGAAGACGGCTGTGTTGCCTCTTCCCCAAAAAGGCCTGTTGCACTCAAGTTTTTGCGCTCTCCTTCCTCTCCTCCAGATAAGTAGAGAACGCATCAACTGAAGCATCAGGTTTTAATGACAGGTATTGTGCTACGCCTCTTCATTTTCATATTTCCTATCTCCTGCCACGTAGCACAGTAAGCCTCCCTCAGACTTCCTATCTACTGCCACTAGTACACTTCTCCACAGAAGAGGCAGTGCATGGATGTGAAGTACAGATGTATAGCCAGGTGTTGACTCTCTTTTCTGTAGCTTCAGTGTTCCTATATGGTGGTCAGCTCTCTTCTCAGGCTTTTACTGCTGCTAGTTTTATTGCTACTTGGTCATTTCCTAACAGAAACTGACACGGTCACTATGTATGTCTGTCTGCTCTCCACGGTGACTGACCAAATTGGTATTGCCAACAGCATTTCTCATTCTAACTGGTCATTTTGACACTGCAAAGCTGTACCCACAGCTTGTTCTAAGAAATGTATTCCTTGTCTGAGTTTTTAATTGAAACACCAATTTGCCAAAGAAATATTTTCATAATCACATCATCCTAGTAATAATTTTTTATTCATCCTCTAAGAAAATCACTTAGTTTTTTAAAAATTTAAAGTTATCCTTTATCTTCTTTTTATCTCACGATTATGAAGAATAATGACTTTTCACCACATTTTCTTTAATATGTCCCATTCGTTTTTGCATAATTCGTGCCAAATATTCATCAGCCTGCATATAAACAATCAAGCTATATAAGCAAATGATATGCAAAATACTTTTCTACATTTGAAGCCATGCTTATGTTAATTGAGTTGCATTATATCTAATGAATATGTGGCTATACAGGAATGAAATTTAGTTTCTAATAATACATACAGTGGAAAAAAATCTTGATAAAATTTATGACCATAGTTTGATTCCAATAACTTTCCACCGAAAAAAGTTAGAGAAATAAAAAAAGTCATGTGACGGCAATGAGAATCTATCAAGCTTTCCATTCCTATGTTGTCTGTGAAAAATTTTTAATATTCTTATATTTCTTTAAAAATTTTCCCCAAATAACACATTCAAAGCAACTATCATAATATTGTTGGCCACAGGCTATTTTAAAGCTAAGAGAAATGACTTCTTAATAAAATAAATTATATTGATTTCAAATACAATGAAAGTCTCCAACTATACTACTCAACCATATTTATCTATCTATTCATTCATCTATCCATGGGGGGGGTGCACACACATATATGGGGAGAGACAGACAGAGAGAGAGAGAGAGAGAGAGAGAGAGATTTAAATATAATTACTCACAATCATGGGTTGGCTCTATTCAGGACTCTCATACATTCATTGTTTCTCAGTGGTGACTGCTACCCCAAAAGCTACAGAAAAGACAGAGGCTAGACAGAACTGTGAAATAAGATGAGAATCTCAGATTTAACCACTAGTTCCTAAGGCAATACTTACATTAGGACATTATTGCATAAGGCCACCCTCAGTTAACCTCCAGTGATGGAGGTTTTTTGTGCAGACATAAAAATAAGTAAAAGAAATTAGAAACTTCCGTGTATCTAGGCTTCTAAGAAACAAGAGTAATTTTTACATATTTATATTTTCAAAGTAGCAAGAATGGTTGAAGTGAAGAAAGAATTGCCATTCAGCTTACAGCCTTGCTGTGGAGATCTTGCCATCATTCTTCTTCTTTCCGAACATGCTGCTCACTTTGCTTATCTGCCTCCTCTCAATTGCTGCTTCCTGTGCTCTGGCCCTTTGTACCACAATTGTCTCAACTCTGCCACTCCACGCAATTCTCACTGGTTCATTTCCACTGCTTCATAATTTCCTCTGGATCATTCTATTTTGCTGACTTGTCTCTAGATAGCACTCTGTTCCTGCATCATTCTGCATATTTTATATTTAAAGCCCACTAAATATAAAAGAAGAGCATCAGAATTGTCATTCATGTTGGGCATTCAACTTTCATTGTGGTCTTCTCATTAATACCGATCAATTTCCTGTAAATGGTTGGTGTTTAGTACGTAATCATTCTACGGTTAATTCATGATGTCTGCATTTACAGGACAAATTGGACAAAGCATAGAAATTCCTGCAAAGGAACATCACAATTTCTCTGCAAACTCAAAAGAAACTCACATGTATACTGCAAGGGTCATCCATTCCATTTTATTATAGTATGTAGATGCATGAAATTAATTTTTCCATCCCTACAATTGTCTCTATCATTAGGATCAGTGGTGGGATATGACACATCCACATAAGCTCTGAATGGTGGTTCTAAACAAAGAAGTGCTAACTGGGACTATAGAACCAGGAGATTGTGTTGCAGCTCCCATCAGCCCTGTGTGCTAACCAGCTCTGCTAAGCAGCCTACTAGTTGCAACACTTAAACATAGCCTCACACCCCAACACAGCCATCACCCACAAAGCCATCTGTGATGAATGAGATTTAATCAGCCTCTGGCCTCCAGGGCTCAAGATAACATTTCTACTATTGATAATATCAATTTATAATTTAATTTCTGGTCCTAGCTCTTAAGAGATAAGACTGTTTGCAGAGCTAAAATCTAATCCAGTTGAAGCTATTGGGCAGGGCTCTATAAATTCTGATGGCCACAAGATGCCCTGGTTTCCTTAAAAACAGCTAGAATACATTTTATCAACTTGAGTCTCTCTAATGAGCAATAATAAAAATGGTAGCACAGAATTTGATATTTTCTTATCCATTTATCTAGAAGCCTAGCCTTGTGGCTCTCACTGACTGTGCCCTTTTAAAAAGACAGAAAAATACACTTGCTGACTGGTCCCTGGGCAGTGTTCCATTTCTTCAGCACTCTCCTGTCTCTTTCTGCGTATTTTAGATTTAAAAACCCTAAAATACAAGAAGAGCATCAGTTCAGGCAAAAGGCAGATCCTTCTTCAAGGGGAAATGACAATATATCTTTATTAGTTTTTTTTTTTTTTTTTTTTTTTTGCTATTTACCTTTTTTTTTTTTTTATAAAGTTTTGTTAAAATTTCAAAACCCACCGAATGATGAACAGAGGTCATTATTCACAGCTGGAGATCCAGTTTCGAAGGGTCTGCCTTCTGCACCTTTATTTAAGACCCACCGCTGCAGGCCCTGCCACCTTCAGGTCTCCTTGACAGCGCAGCCCCCACTGCCCTGTGATTGATGTAGGCGTAGCCTGAGTTATCAGGCAGCTGCTGACCCATCCAACCAGGATAATTTTATTGCATGTCTGTTTAGCCTCTGTCTTGTGCTGTCTTCAAGACATCAATTCTCTCAGGTGAAGAACACAAATAAAATTTAAGAAATTCTCCCTGAGGCTAAGAGGTTAGGAAGCATGCCAAGATTTCTCTGAGTGAAGTCACCCTCCGCATAATCTCCCGGGCTCGGCCATCGCTCACCACCATGTGCTGCTCTTTGATTAGAGGAGAATTAAAGGCACCGTGGATTCACTCAGGGGTTTGATTGCCAGTCATTTTCTTCTCTGATCCATTGTCTGTTTTATAGTTTAATCCCAAGATGATCTTTTCTCTTCTCTTTTCTTTGCCACACCACATCCACACATGTCTGTGTGTGCAAGTGTTTGCGAGCCTTGCGAAATGACAAATAACCATAAACAATAGACATTTCTTCTGTCTGCCTCCTCCCCTTGAAACAAAGAACTTTTGAGAAACAACCTTTCTTCCCCCACCCTGTGCCGTGCAAAATCATTAAATAAAAATTATAGGGTAGTTTAGCCAATTTCTCCACTCCACTCTGAATTCCTCAAAGCTGTAATCTTAGATGCCGCCTGCATGTTTACTCTCTATTTGTAGCTTCTACCTTCAAGGTAAAACCGGCAGAGATTCCACTGTAGTATTTATCCCTTGACATTCACCCTCCATCCTTTCTTGGACCAACACTCAACTCTATTAATCTAAAAGCATTGTATTCTGAAATAATGCCAATAGGCGTTCCTTGTTCATTTTTTTTTTCTCTGCTAATCCAGACAAGGACATAAACAGCATTTTTTTTTTTTTTTTTTTTTTTTTGCCATTCAGATGTAAGTATTTTCCAAATAAATTAAGAATATATATATAATCGCTTTAAATTAAAACTAAAACCAAAGCACTGAGGAGTAAAAAGAACAAAACTTTTGCTAATGTCAAATGCTGACTATATTCTTTAAATGGAAATTAATATTCCCTTGGTTGTTGCTTTAATGAATATGCTATTGAGATTCATGAAAATTAGCATCTATCTAGTAATGTTTTAACCCTCTCTCACACTGTCCTCTAGCTTGACGGTTTAGATGGATTGTGTACTGCAGGATACAGAGACTCTCACATATCTGTTCCTTTCATAACTACTCAGGACCAGGACAGAACAGACAGTTTCCTCATGTCATGTCTTTACATACATTATTTCCATTGGGGATCACCCAAGCATCTTTCTCCTGTGTCCTTATTTCTTCATGTACATGAAATTAATTATAATCTGATGTGTAAAATTGTACATATTTATGTGACATTGCTGTGCATGCATACATTGCATGATATTTAAAGCAGCATAAGTGGCATGAAATGTTTGCCTTTTCTTTTTTGAGAATACAGTCGTCCTAGTTTATAAACATATGCAGCATGTTATCCACACCCACCCTACTGTACAAGTACACACCTGAACATCTTCCTCCCATGTATCTATAAAAATAAGACCTACTATTCAATACCTCCTACCTATTTCTCTACAGGTTAATGAATGCCAAAGCCTGTCTGGACATTGGTTTGATCCTCGTGACTTTAAAGCATCAATTTTCAAGAGCGAAACACTGTTGAGAAAGCTCCTGTTTTCTAGCTCAGACTAGAATTAGGAAATCCTAATTCTTGGGTAAAGGATGAGTAGATCTCCAGACTTCAGAGACTTAAGTAATGAAATAGTAGATTTGATAGGCACTTGCTGGAGTCCTGTGGTTAGGCATCTACTGATTCTAAACATGAAGTACTGGAAAAAACTGTTATGTGTTTAACCCCCTGAAAAATATCAATTAAAAGACAAAGTTTAAGATTTGAAAGGTGGGAGGGGATAGGAAAGAAAGGAAAGGTCAATGAAGACACAAAAGCTGAAAAAATATTTATATATAGTTGAATAAGCTGATGAATATGGAAATGAATGAGCTAAGTGACAAAATGTTATATAGATGCAGACGTAAATGAGACATTGTTCTCTCTTTGTTTCTCTCTATCTCACCCCTCCCCATGTATGTGTCTGTGTTTTTATTCGTGTCCAAATAAACATGTGCTTTCCAGACCATGGCACAGAACAGTATACTCAAATGTGTACTGTTGGAAGGTTACATGTATGAGTTGACATGTAAAGGCTAGAGGCCAATGTCACTTGTCTTCCTTCATCACTGTTCAACTTCCCTTTGAACTGAACTTATATATAGCTGCTTCAGCACCGAGGGTGAAGGGAGTATCATCACCTCCAGATTTGTGTGAGAGCTGGAGGTCCAAATGCAAGCAGGTCCTTACCTCCTGCTTGAACAGCAGGCACTTTGCCCACAGAGTCCTCTTCTTAGCTCAGGAACTATTTTATGAACTATAAGAACTATGCTGTAGAGTCCTAGAAAGCAAGAACTTTATTTTGATTTTCTTGTGCCTGGGATCTAGCTTCGCACTTGATAGGTCTTACAAAGCCAAGTCCACAAAAATTGGAGCAGTGTCGATAGGCCTTTTCTCACTGAATGCTTTCTCAATGCAGAACACATGTTAGTGTAAAATGCTGACTATACTCTTAAATGGAGGTTCATATACTCTAGGTCATCACTTATATTGAACATGAAGTACAGATACATGAAAATTAGCAATTTATTACCTGTTCTTGACAAGGAATCATGTCATGACACATAGTAAAGAAAGGAAGTAGATATTTCTGTTTCTTTATGGACACCCTCCATTTACTTGGTGACCACAATTACGAACAGCACTTTAACATATTGATATTGCATACATTTTCCAATTGAAATCCTTCAAAAACTTGAAAAATATATTATACATTCTTAGTGAGAATATAAACTGAAACAATCTTTCTTAAAACAGTGTATCAAGATTTATCAAAAGTTTCAAAAATAACCACTAACATTTATAAATGCCAAGAATTTTCTTCAGCAAAATATCATGTTTACATGCAAAAATGTAGGCACAAAATTTTTAAGAAGTTTTTCTATAATAATAGCATTTAAAAATATTTTCCATGTCTAACAATAGAAATTTTGTTAATTGTCTAAATTAGTATGTCTTTATAGTCGAATTAAGGAGTAAAAACCATAATCTACATAAACTAAGCTTAGTAAATAGTATTGCTGAGGAACTTAAGTATGTACATAAAGTTTTCTGCATAGTTTATATATACACATATATATCAATATGCATGTATATAAAAATGTTGATGTTATTAAACGGCCACAGGGAACAGGGACAGTGCCTCCTTTAAAGATCCTAGGCCACTTAACTGTCCAGTTGAACAAAAGAGCACCTTCCCATGAGATCACATTACATATTCCCTGTTAACTAGTCCTTTAGTAAAACAAGTTTGTTTAGCTCAGGGTTTTTGTTTTATAAGATACCTACTCTGTTTACAGGTGACATTGGCCCTATGTCCTCCTGTAGAAATTGGGTCTCAGAAAACTGGACCAAAGTATGCTGGCCTATACTTCTGTAATAAAAACTATTCACTGTCATTACCTAGAAGCTTTGTGACTTTTCGAAGTACCCATGAAACTGTGGCAGGCTAGCTACCTATGCAACGTATAGCTCCTGATCTCATACACACACATGCACACACACATACACACACACCAGAGAGAGAGAGGGGGGGGGCAGGGAGAAGGACAGGGAGAGGGAGAGGGAGAGGGAGAGGGAGAGGGAGAGGGAGAGGGAGAGGGAGAGGGAGAGGGAGAGGGAGAGGGAGAGGGAGAGGGAGAGGGAGAGGGAGAGGGAGAGGGAGAGGGAGAGGGAGAGGGAGAGGGAGAGGGAGAGGGAGAGGGAGAGGGAGAGGGAGAGGGAGAGGGAGAGGGAGAGGGAGAGGGAGAGGGAGAGGGTGGGAGACACAGAGACAGAGACAAATGAGACAAAGTGACAAGGGAGAGAACAGATAACAGAGACACACAGACAGGGAGAGACACAGAGGAAAGGAGAGATCTGTATGTTATACATTAACAATTTAACAAGCATGTAAATGTTCTAATCAATTGTTCCTTGTTCTACTGTTTGGTTTGCTTATTTTATTTTCTTGTTTGTGTACACGGTTTTATGTATCCTATGTTGGCTTCAAGATCATTATGTAGCTAATGATGTCCATGAAGTTCTGGTTTTCTGCCTCCACCTTTGTGATGCTGTGATTCCCAGTTTTATGCACTGTAGGCATTGAAGCAAGGGTCCCCTGCATACCGGGCAAGCACGTTACAATGTAACTGCATCATCGGCCCTCTTGTTGGTTTCTTTTTACTTTTCTTCACAATCTAGCTGCTAGGTGCAATGTTAAAATAATATTTTGAGACTAGTATCCTAGAGTGCTAGTTTCTCATGGCAGAAAGACTGGATGAAAGACTTAGGAAGCAGCTAAGTCATTTTGTCTATTGACAAACTCTTGCTTACTTCTGACCCTTTTGGCCTATATCAAAAATGTTGTAGCACTCTGCTTTCAACTTGGAGCCTCTTAAAGTCTCACAGAATTTATACAATCCACTAAGAGCTCTTTATGGAGTGAAGAGCTATCCTGACCGTGTAACCAGGTCTCTTAGAAAACTGCCATCTGTGTTAGCTGACAGGGAACCGAGATTTAGTGAATAAAATTCGGAACTGGAAACCTGTTGCTTTGAAGTCTAATTGATAACTGATAAGTTTTCAGTGTCCACTGACTGGCAAATGATGCTGGGATCCGAGCCTTTCTTTATAGATAGATGAGACTTCATATTTGCTGGTCCCAAATATTTGTAAACATGGTTGTACACACATATGTTCTGTCAGCAACTTCCCTTGGAACATAAATGTAAAATGTTTATGAGAATAGCCTTGTCCAATGTAGCTGAATTTCTATCTTTTGAAGAGAGAAAGAAGAGGGGCGCAGGGTTGTTGAGGTGGCTCGGTGCTTAGGAGTACGTAAGGCTGAAGATCTTGGTTTAGTCCTTAGTGCCCAGATAGGAAAAATCACAACTGCCTTTTACTCTACTTCCATGGGTACCTATAGAGATGTGATAAACATAAACTCAAGCACATAAACACATATACACATACACATGAAATTAAGCATAAATAAATATAATTTTTAAAGAACAGAAAGTGAAGTTTCTCTGCCATCTAGGCTATTGTGTGTAAGAGGGAGACAGGCTGAGAGCTCTGTTTTCATGAGCTTCAGAGAGTACAAATTAGAATGAGGGCTCTGAGTCTTGATTGCCCCAGTGCATCTTGCAGGCAGAACAGGGTTTTCTATCTATTGTGGCATTTCTTAACTTTTCTAAAAGTGTAAAATTTCTAATGCATTTAGGAAATTTGTCAAAGACAATTTGTGAAAATTCTGTACTAGGAGGACAGTCTTTCTGAGTCAGTACAGGCCAAGTGGCTGTGTTAGACACCAGATAATAGAGCCAGGGTCTTTCTTCCTTCTATTCCTCTCTTATGTTTTAGCTGCAAGATAATTGCACCCTGTAAGATCAAGGCCAAGTTCTATCTATCTGGTCTAACTTGAGGCCGAGTCTTAGAGAAGGAGGGCTTCTCCCTGTTTCCCTGTGTTTCCCTGTATTTCTTTCAGTGAGTTATTTATATCCTCCTTAAAGGACTCTATTATCTTCATGAGATAGGATTTTAGAACAGCTTCCTGATTTTTGTATGTGTTGGTGTATTCAGCACTTGATGTGGTGGATGAACTGGGTTCTGATGATGCCCACATATATTGACTTCTGTTGCTTATGGTCTTGAGCTTGCCTCTTGCCATCCGGTTTTCCCTGGTATTTGCTGGTCTGGGAGACTCTGTCTAGAGTCTACCTCTTTTGTCCCTGGGTTGCTTCAGATCTCCTGTTAGGCCTGTGGCCCTAGATGTAGCAGACCTTGGGGCTCTAAAGAGGGGCAGAGACGTTGCTCTTGTGCTGCTGTTGCCCTGGCTGCAGTAGATCTCCTGGGAGACCTTCAGACCGTTGGGTCTTCAGAGGAACAATCAAGCTGTTGTTCTGTGTGAAGATGTTCTCGGGGGGGGGGGGGGGCGTCTATGAACTGTGGTTTCTGTTTCCCTGTGTGCAGCAGAATTGCAGGGAGGCTTTCAATCTGTTGGATCAGTTGCCCTGCATGCCACAGAGTCCCCGGGATGTCTTCAGACTGTAGTGTCGGTTGCCCAGTTGTCCTGTGTAGAGAGGAGCTCCTGGAATGCCTTCAAGCTGTAATGTCTTTGGGGAAGCAGAGAAGTTGACAATCAGTTGCTTAGTTGCCCTGAGTGTAGCCGATCTCCTTGGATGCCAGTTTTCCTGTGTGCAGCAGATCTTCTGGGATGCCTCAGGCTGTGATGTCAGTTGCCCTGTGAGTAATGGATCTTCTGGGATGCCTCAGGCTGTGGTATCAGTTACCCTGAGTGCAGTGAATCTTCTCGGATGCCTCAGGATATGGTGTCTCCAGGGACCAGACTAGCTAGCAGGCTGCCACAGCAGAAAGAACTGGGCAGAAGGGGAGTGGTATTCAACGGGTAGGGATTTGGGGGACTGATGGTTCCAGAGTCCATTGGGCTTCCACCAGCAGCTGTGGGACTTCCAGGGGGTTCTTACCAAATGCTCTGGGATGGCTCAGGATCTGATGTCTCTCAGAGTTGACCATTTGGTATTGGGCAACCAATTGGTGTCCTCTTCCCTGGGTTTCCCCAATTTCTCACACTCCCAACATTCCTTGGCTACTGTAGTTCATGGTATAGAGAAAGACTCATGGGCTTTCCCCTGTTCATGTTAGTATGTTTATTGTTGTCCTTGTTCAGTTCATATTCATACAGTCTTGGTGAGACATTATGGCTGTAGCATCTGCCAGTCCTATAAGACATAATCTTATAGCAAAGTCCTCATTTCTTTGTCTGTTACAATCTTTCCACCCCTTTTCTACAATGATCCTTGAGCAGTAGGTGTGGGAGTTGAATTGTAGATATACCCACTGGCGTTGTGCTCCACAGCTATGCATTTTGTTTGGCTGTGCCTTTCTGTAATGGCTACTGTCTGTTACAAAGAGAATGTTCCTCAGTGAGTGGGTATGGAGTAGACCTCTCTGTGAGTATAAGGACAAACATTTAGAATAGACTTGGGTATTAGACTGGTTTAGTAAAGTGGCAGTTGTACGGTCTGCTTCCAAATCCGTGATTCTATCATCTCTGCATAGCTGGCTATATTTCTGTTACAGGCATGATTTCTCTTTTGTTGAGATATCAGTATTTATTTCTGGCAAAGAAGTTATCTGAAATATGAAATGAAATTTCATGAAGAAAAAGTTTTTCTATATTACTCTCAAAGAAAAAAGGCTTTTTCTTGAAAAGAGGGTGCATATCAAAACCTTTATCATCTCAACTATTTATTAGAACAGCAACAAGACTGCCAAGCTATTGAGGGTTTTATAGAGGTTTAGTCACATTCCTATTATGTAGTATGAGTCTCTAGTACTCACAATAACTTGGAAGGAAGGTTTAGGGTGAGGTCAAAGGGAACATACAATGTCTCAATTAGAAAATGTGCTTTATTATGAGGGAGTGCATCTGTGCTCTGGCTTCAACTCTTCAACTACCATGAAGAAATAACTTGAGTGACCCAGTTTCTTGCAGATCTCTCTCTTCTCTCTCTCTCTCTCTCTCTCTCTCTCTCTCTCTCTCTCTCTCTCTCTCTCTCTCTCCGTGTGTGTGTGTGTGCTCTGTGTGTGTGTGTGTGTTTGTGTGTGTGTGTGTGTGTGAATATGAAGGGCTTAGACTGCAGGCTCTTGTTCTAAAATTTTGTGTGTGTTTCTTTGAGGAAAATATAATTGTATCCTCATTTCATAACCAGAGTTCTTATCAGATATAACAATAACTTGGAGTGGGTCTTAAGTGTTACCCCATGGACTTCCATCTTATCCCTAGGAATGATATCTCATTTGAGCATCTCTCATGGAAAGAAACTGGCATTAAATTACTTATCACACTTTATATGTCAGTATTATCTCTCCATTTCTATGGGCCCTGTCTTATGTTCTAATGGCCAGTTTACAAGTTCCAAATAAGATGTTAGAAAGATAACATGTGAATAATCTACAAAATACAATATTGGGAACAGGGTTATAGAGACAGACAATAGTATTGGATGCTGAGAAGATTAGTATCTGAATATCAGAAACTTTGATCATAAAAGAAGCATCATTGACTTTCAAATGTACCCACAAAATTTGTGGTACCTCTGAGGTGACAATGCAGAGATACTTCAATATGCTTTACTTCTAAAGCTAAGGGCAGGACAAAATCAGGTATTAATGGTATAGAATCAATAGAAGCCTCTCTCTGAGACAATGGCTAGACACACTAAGAGTGGGCAGGTTTCTCCTGAGAGATGCTACCTAGATCTAGGAGCACACCTAGAAAATGTTAAACCCTGAGAAGAACACATTTTAATATTTTCTTTTCTTTTCAACAAAATTAGTGCAGCTCAGTGGTAGAGTACTATTTGGTAAGTGTGTGTGAGGCACTGGGTCAATTTCCCAAACTACAATATATGATTTTTAAAAACTACATATACTTAAGAGTACTTGATACTCTCCCGAACAATGATGGTTCAATTCCCAGCATCCCATGGCATCTCACAATGATCTGTAACTACAGTCCTAAAGGTTTCAGTGTCCTCTTCTGAATTCCATGGGTACCAGGCATGCATGTACCATGCAAGCAGAAGACCTGTAATCATAAAATAAATTAACAAAAATTTTAAAAATCTAATAATCACAAAATACAACAAACTAAATAATGTCTGCAAAAGAATCAAAGTTTAATAAAATTTCAAAATGAAATTTTATTAAACTTCATAATTGGGTCAGTAAAATAGTAAGCAATAAACAAATCAGATAAACATTCAGCCATACAAAAAATGAAAATTAAAAAACAGGATAACAACTATGACTGGAAATAAACCAGCAACCTATGTGCAAGCTCACTACAGTAATGAATGGATTCATTAAGGTTTTAATTCTTGGGTACTCTACAGAATTGTCAATAACACCTCCAAAGCTGGTTTCTTCCCACAGGCATGCTCATTCACAGTGCAAAGTTGGCAATGGGTAACTATTCACAATTGATTAAAAACATCCCTAATATTAGCAGAGTATTATGTAATGGGCTTATATTACAGCATGCATGAACTTGAGTCAGGAGAATTTAAAATAGGAGGCCAGCCTCACAGACTTGGAGCCTTTTGAAAATAAAAGATCTTTTCAAAAAGACTTCTCAATAAAACCCTTAAGTGTACTTACATGCCTCAGATACTTATAAAATCTCATTTTACAATCAGCCTTGGGACTTGTAATACCTCTGGAATCAAATTTCTGTGCAGCAAACACTTGCCACAAAATAACTTTCCAAGAAAATCCATCACATCTTTACACAAATTTGTAATCACTGTGCTTTCCTCTCTCTTCTTGTTCATTTGAATCAAGGACTGTTTAGTTTCTGAAGACTGGAAAAGATGCTCTGTAACAAAAACAACCATGAAACATTCCCAAGTCATACCTGAAACAGACGCATTCAGCTAATTTCCAGCTAGAAACCACCATCTAATTAAGGGATCTTAGAATTATTTGCCATTGAGAAAATAGTGGAAGCCAGTGTCAGCAATGTTTGATGAACCAATGTCAAGCCATGCAAATATTTTTAAAATTATATAGCAATTAAGGCTATTATTTAGACCCTAGACCAGACAGAGAATCTTCAAGAGAGGGGCATCTTTCTTATATACTGTTTAATCTCCTGGTACCTTGTGAAAATGTTTCCTCTGCTGGTGGTGAGTTTTCAACAACCAACTACCACTCTGTTCTCTTTTGTCAAATTGGCTGATCTTAACTTTGTAGCCATTTCCCAGGGCAAATAGGCAGTTCTATACCAGAAGTCTTCCAGGGGTGTGTGAACATTCAGCTCTCAGAGGAAAAGAAGTCAATGCTATAGAATTACTGTTAATTGGTGTTTTAAAATTAACTTTCCTACAAGGAACAAGAAGTGATTTTTTTGAGCAACTAAAAGGGATATTAATATTAACCACTATACTAAGTGTAAGGTCAATGATCATAAAGATAAAAGATGTTGAAGGTCCTTTCATAAACGTATAGAACCCACACCTAACTCTGTTACCTGGAGTTTATATGTATAAAGAGATGCTTCAGTAATTAAGAGAAGTCGTCTTTGAGAGCATCCAAACCCAGTTCTTAGCACCATATCAAACCATTGATAACTACTTTAACTCCAGCTACAGAACATGCATTGTCCTCTTCTGAACTCCACATAAGGCTGAACTGACATGTATATTACAAACATGTATATATATGTTTGCAATATGTATATATGTGTATATATATGTGTATATATATATATATAATTTAGAAAACAATTAAAATATTTTTAAAAAACTATTATATGAAGAAAAAGAGGCTTTGAACTAGGACAACCTGGTTATACAAACCTTAGAAATTTTTGTTGTATAAATCTTTATATAAAAGAAATAACATGCTTCTTTCCTTATAGTACACACAGATAGGATTGCCACACAGCCTGAAATGTTAAATATGTGGCTTCAAATGGAAATTAGCCCCAGAAAAGTGAGTTTAACATATTTGAGGTCAAGAAAGCAATTAGAATGCCTGTAATCAACAATAAAAATCATTTTTTAAAGGACTCACATAGTCATTAGCATAAAAATTAAATTTCTGTATTTTTAAAAACAAATTACAAACAAAACAAAAAGTCATATGGCATTCTGAAAAAAAAAAGCCAAATTGTGTCATATCAAAGTGATAAAGAGCTTTTATAAAATCAATTAAAAAGTAAGGCCAAAACATTATTTTTTTAAAAAATAATGGACTTAGAATATGAAGTATAATTTGCTAAAACCACAAAGTGAACATCCCTTAAAACTTCAGTAAAATAAAAAACAAATAAAACAACCAATGAACTATTCAGCTCCCCAATTTAGAATTTATGTTCTGTCTGTTCTGTGTCAACAAGGGATCAGCAAAACAAGTATTATTTGACACTGGGCAACATATAAATCACCCTTTAGGGGACTTATATTTGCAGTAAATATCAAAAGCTTTTAAAATATGGCCTGCAGCCCCACTTCTAGGAATCTACGCAGAAATAATTAGAGCAGCACATGAGATTTATTCACAAAAGTCCTCGTTGTCTAATTTAATATGAACATAGAAATCATCTGAGTAGCAACTAGAGAAAATGATTAAATGAATTATAATTTATCTGGTAACAAGATACCATACTCTTAGTCACTGAAACAAAATCCCACAATTGAAACATGTTGTTGTAGAAACATTAATAGTGTTCAGTGGGGAAAAAAATCAAAATGTAAACTTTTTGTAGGGATGGCTTAAAATTTGTAAGATTTATTTTATCTTTAGTTGTGCATACGGAGAGGTTGTTGCATGCATGTGTGAGTACAGGTGCCCAAGTGGGCCAGAAGAGTGTGTCAGAGTCCCTAGAGGTAAAGTTATAGTGGATCTGATGTGGATACTGAGAACAGACGCCAGGTCCTCTGCAAGAGCAATGCAGTCTTTTAACAGGTGTGCCATCTTTCCATCCTTATGATTTTTAGCTGTAATCAACATGACTCCATTTTAAAGTTAGTTATTTTAGGTGGTGGAATTGTGGCTTATTTTCTATAGTCTACACTTTTATGATGTTCCCTTAGTATCCATGGCAAATTGATTCCAGAACCTGTCTCTCTTTTTGCAATTTCCAAACCAATGAATTCATAAGGCCAGTCTGTAAAATGGCCTATCATTTTCATTGAACCTATTTACATCCTCATGGGTACTTAAAGCATCTCTGGCTTACTTGTGGTAGCTAATATAAATTCAACACTATATAAGATGTCATAAGTTTGAGGGGAAAATGACAAAAGTCAGGAATTTTTCTTTTAGATGTTGATTTTTTTTTCCAAAGATGTTCAATAGACAATTGGTTAAATGTACTTAAAGAGAGGGCTTGCAATTGTTTTCTGCATGTTTGGAAATGACCCTATGAGTTTTGGAAAACTCAAGATAACAACAGTGATGTTATTGCAAGGGAAACAACCATCATGATGTAACGGGAAGTTTCAGGCTACCACTTGTCACTGTTAGGAAGTGTCTTCAGATTCCCTGAAAGGGAGTGTGATTATATAGGCAAGTGAACTCAACAGTGGTTGACTGTGCAGAGTCATTAGCCAACTTGCTGCATACAATGACATGATTTGCAGTCTAAGAAGGACAGAGGACTTTTCAGTGAGTTGACTTGTGGTGCAATAAAAATTCCTGTATTGAAGCTGTAAACCACAGAAACTCAGTCTCAGAATTGACTTGGAAACAGAGCTGTTGCATTTGTAATTAATTAGGATGAGGTCACAATGGAGCAGAGTGGGCCCATAGGCCACCAGGACCACCATCATTATTAAAGAGATATTTAGACAGAGAGGCAGGAACCAAGGGAAGTCTGTGAAGCCATCCAGAGGAAATGCCCTAGGAAGAGAAACGAAGGCATCAAAGAGATACTTCCAGAAGCAATGAAATACCAAAAGTGCTGCAGACCAAAGGTAGGAATTACAGAATAGCATGGAAATATTCTTCCTCAGAGTCTGCAGAAGAAACCAATCCTTCTGACTACCATTGTGATGGTTTGTATATACTCATCCCAGGGAGTGACACTATTAGAAGGTATGGTTCTGTTGGAGTAGGTGTGTCCCTGTGGGTGTAGGCTATAAGACCCTCATCCTAGCTGAATGGAAGCCAGTATTCTGCTAGCAGCCTTCAGATTAAGATGTAGAAGCTCCTCCTGAACCATTCCTGCCTGGATGCTGTCATGTTCCCACCTTGATGATAATGGACTAAACCTCTGAACCTGTAAGCCAGCCCCAATTAAATGTTGTTCTTATAAGAGTTGCCTTGGTCATGGTGTCCGTTCACAGCAGTAAAACCCTAACTAAGACATCCATGTTCTACAATTTAATTTGGTCTTTCCACAACTATTCTACTGGTTCAGTTCTGTTCCTTAAGCCACGTGGTTTGTGAGACTTTGTTACAGCTGTTCTAGGAAACCAATATGGACTCAAGAATAATTGACATTTCTGTTAGGCATCTTTGGCTCTGAAAGTTAAAATCACCCTAGAGGACAGTTATTGCTTGGTTTAGGGATAATCCTTCTATAACCACATGCCTATCAAGCAGTCACTTCCTGGGAACACAGATACACCTCAAATAGGTCTGTATCTCCATCTCCCCAACTAAGCTTTTTAACAATTCCTATACTACTTAAAATCTGTGCATATTTTTATGCCTTTCCAATCCATTTAGCTACTAGCAGTTAGATTAATGAAAACTGGCCATTTAACCTTGTAACAGCCCAATTAAATGGTTTCAATACTTTCACAAGGAAAATAAATCAAATTGTCAGCCTAGCCTGTGAGACTGGATGCATTGGTGCTGCTTATACCTCGAGCTTTACGTGCAGCTCCTTGTGCAGCTCCTTTCTGCATCCCACCTAATTCCTAACTTTCCTCTAGCTCTGGTACATCTTCATTAAGTCATCACACTTGCTTTCTTTAATTCCTAGCGACACTTCACTTGCTCATTGAAGATTAATTTGACAGTGTACTTCCGTTCAATTGATCATCCACATGTTTAAGTACCAAAAAGGTAGAGAGAGCTGTTCCATTTGGGTGTTTCTATACTCATGTTTAACACAATTCCTGATATATTTTAGCTATATTTGACATGTTCAGTAAGCATTTGATGATATCTTTAAATACACAGACAAGGGGCTAGAGAGATGGTTCTGTGGTTAAGAGTACTTGTTCTTGCATAAGATCTACATTCTGTTCCCAGCACTGTATGGGAACTAACAACTATCTGTATCTCCAGTTCCAGAAGATCTAACATCTTCCAATGGCCTCTCTGAGCACCAGGCTCACACATGCTGCACACACATACATACAGGCAATTCACATACACATAAAATAAAAATTAATTTAAATTAAAAGAATATAATACTCTGACATAATTGCAACTGGTTTTAGGGCTGAGATTTTCATATTTCTTTTTAAACAGTAACAAAATTCTTTCTACATAGTTAATGATGAGACAAAGACCAGATATTTAAGTATAGAACTGTTGCTTTAAAAAAAAAAACTTTCTGTATACTAGCCTGAAAAAGAAACAACTTAGTATAATCAACATTTGATAACAGTCTCTCTGAATCTATTTTAGCAATACTCTTGGTTGAAAGACATCCATAGTAATATGACCTTTCTCTACTGAAGTCCCTCTGGTACTAATTCCTCACTTGTCCCTCTGTTTTAAATAAGGGCCCATCACTCTTTTCATTTCTTCCTCCTGGTCTGGTTTAACATCTTCTGCATGTGTAATACTGAACCCACAATTTCTCAAATAGTAAAAGTACCCCAGCTCTCGAACTGAGAGAGCAATTTGAAGGATCAAGGATTAAATTATTAAAGATGAAAAATTGGTGATAAGGCAAAAAAATTATTAGGTACATCATGATTAAGTTAGCATTTGCTGAACATCTATACCCAAATACTGAATTACCATATCATTGTCTAAAGAGCTGTCATTCTGTTGGTATTTGTATGCATATACCTGTCAGTAAGCTTGACTCCAGTTAAAGAAGATTCCTATCATGCTTGAATTCCACTTAGAAGGAGGAACAAAATAGTCATGGGGGAGGGGGCAGAAGGAGGGAGGGATCTGTGTGAGAGGGGGGAGGGTGAGGGGGATATGGGAGGCAGGATCCGGCATAGGAAGAGACTGGACTGAAGCCCAGAGGGCCGGGAGACTAAATGGAAATATGTAACTGCCAGGCCTGGAAGTTGGGAAATTCCAGAGACCCAGGATGAGCGAGGCTCTCAGAAGTTAATGCGGGTGACTTTAGCCAAAATGCACAACAGTGGATGTACAGAATCTGAAGAGACAACCTCCAGTAGCCAGATAGGTCCCACAGTGGAGGGATGTGGGCACCAATCAACCTACAAAACTTTTGACCCAAAATTAGTTGTCTAAAAGAAATGCAAGGACAAAGATGGAGTAAAGACTGAAGCACTGGCTGACAAGCAACTGGCCCATTTTGAGTCCCATCCCATGAGCCGGCACCAGTCCTTCACACTATTAATGATATTATGCTGTTCTTGTAGACAAGAGCCTAGCACAGCAGCCTTCTGAAAGGCTCTAGCCAGTAGCTGACTGAGACAAACATTAGATAGAGATATTGGGTATGCAGATACCTACAGACAAACATTGGATAGGGATATTGGGTATGCAGATACCTACAGACAAACATTGGATGGAGGTCAGGGAACCCTATGGAAGAGTTAGAGGAAGCATTGAAGGCCCTGAAGGAGATAGCAATCTCACAGGAAGATCAACAGTGTCAACTAACCTGGACCCCTGAGAGCTCCCAGAGACTGAATCACCAACCAAAGAGCATACGGGTGCTGGTCTCAGGCCCCTGGCACATATGTAGCAAAGGACTGCCATGTTTGGCCTCAGTGGGAAAGAATGCATTTAATCCTTCAGAAAGGGTACACCAGGGTAGGGTGGAAGAAGGATACCCAGGGGAGTTCTCAAAGAACCACCAACCAAAGAATACACATACACAAACATACAGAGAGAGAGAGAGAGAGAGAGAGAGAGAGAGAGAGAGAGACTGGAATGAGAGCTATGGCACATATGTAGCAGACATGCAGTTCAGTCTTCATGTGGGCCCCCAACAACTAGAACATAGTATCTCCCTAAAGCTGTACCCCGACTGTGCTACCTATTCTCCAATATGGCTGACTTGTCTCGCCTTAGTGGGAGAATGAGCACTGAGAGATTTGATGCACCAGGCTTTGGGGTTATAGGGGGTGCTCTCTCAGAGGTGAAGGGGATAGAGTATGGGGGAAGAAACTCATGAGGGAGGACCAAAGGGGACAGAATTTGGGAAATAAATAGATAAATAGATAAATATTTCTATCTAGATAAAAAAGCAATAGAGAAAATAGAGGGAAAAAGTCCCACAAAACCAGCCTTATTAAGAAAATAGAAGCAATGAATTTGCCAAGGTAGAAAAAAATGATCCAACTCCAGTCTTCTGTATTTTGTTATGAAATTTATATAAGTTCCCTTATTTCAAGTCATAGTTTTCAATGCTGACAATTTTACTACTAATACTGAAAGATTTTGAGCTATTATTCTATCTAATATTCTTACCAAATCCCCTTGTTTCCTTGGCAGAGAAGATATAAATTGCCATTGCCTATTCCAACTGAACTTTGAAGTATAAAATTCTTTTTGCTTGGCCAACCTAAATCAACCATGTAATGTAGTCCCTTTGGGTAATAATTATACTTGAAATATGCACCTGAGTAGAAGAAAAAAATCTCAACTCCAACTTCTTTTCATTTAGGTTTATAAAAACTGACATGAATTTCTTGAGTCTCCTATTCTAAGAATATATTTCTACATTTCCCAAGATACATACTTGTTAATATATGCTTGTAAATTCTCAAAACCTCATCACAACACAAACACACATGCACACACACACAGACACACACATACACACACAATGTTTTTAATAAATTAGTAAAATGTATATTTCATATGTTCTTTAATATATAATCTATTATTCTAGTAAATGTATTATTAAATCAACTCACAAATAGCAAACTTTTAGGTTTAGTGATCTGCTTTCCAAATCAGTTATTAAATATTCTGAACAAGCACTTTCCCCTCAGTAGGCATGTCAGAAGATTTCTTATGTCCTCAAAATATTTGTATTCATTACAATAATATATTGTTCACATCGTCATCAATATGTTGGAAAATTAATATTGATAAAGGCATTTTATACTTATTGGAAAAACAGTTCTCCATTAGACGATAAAAAGGAACTCTTGGTCAGCTTCAAGGCTCTTTTCATTATTTAAGGAGAGGATTAAAAGTGTATCCTCTGCAGAAAAGCTGAGACAAAATTTCCTCTTGTTTATTGTTTTCAGTTCTAAAATAGACAAGCAGTGTGACAATTCATGTACATGGTAGATCAGAGTGTCCTCTAGAATAGCAGCAGCAATGCTCAGGGGAAGGACATGTGCAGCTTACCCATGAGGACCATCCACTCATCTATGCAGATCTACATTGTCTCTAGCTAATCAACCTGGATGACTGAACGACAGTAACAGCAATAACAAATACACACCACCCTGTTACACTGTCTTTCCATCCCTAGGTTTCTGAATTTCATGAATTTCATGAATACCCATAGTATCCCATAGTGTCTTGTTTTAAAGACGCCTACTGTGTGAACACTTAAAGAAATTACACTCTTCTTTTTCCCAGAATTGTAGTCATGACTGAGGGTCATGTCCATACTTCATAGACAACACAGTCCAAATTTTCTTACACAATTGTACACTCTTACCCATAGACACCCCTAAGCACTATAGCTTATTCATTGTAAAATTTTATATTGTGGAATGAAATCTATACAAGCAAGACAACAATCATAATCTTACTGCTAAGAGAAGAACTTTCTGAAATCCTTTTAATATATAATAATATATTGATAAAAGTCAAGGCTGAGAGCACAAAACTTCTGCTACATTTTTAGATACTTCTTTTTAATCGCAGGACAATCATTTTATCTACAGGCAAGAAGTTAATAATTTTCAATTTAATGTAAATTCATTCCTATCATAAATTTTAGAGCCCATGTAAAATTTGCTCAAAAATAGCATTTTCTATAAATTTGGTTTTCTTGCTTTTTTTAATCTCCACAATCATATCTAAGTTTTTCTGATCAGTTCAAGCACAGTTTTAGTATATATTGTGCAGTCATGTTCTAATTTACATTCTTTTTTTTTTAATTTTTGTCTTTAAGGAGAAATTCCTCACAATCTTTATTTTGTCTTCTTCCATTAGACATGGCTTCCCCATTTTCTTCTTTTCAGGAATGAGCCCTGTCAGGACTCCAAGTGTCTGTCAGTCAAATTCATACCCTGTTTGAGGGAGAAGACAAACAATTAGCCACTCAACTAAAGCTCTACAAAGCTTCATGAGTCACAGTGATTATTGCTGCTATGCGTTTATCTTAGTCAGTGTTCTATTACTGTGAAAAGACACCTCGATCATTACAACTCTTATAAAGGAAACATTTAATTGGTCTGGCTTACAACTTCAAGGTTCAGTCCATTATAGCTGGAAGAATAGAGGCCCACAGGCAGACATGGTATTGGAGAGGTAGCTGAGATTTCTACATCAAGGGCAGCAGGGAGCAGGAAGAAAGAGACACTGGGCCTGGCTTGACCATTTGAATACCCCAAAGCCCATCCACAGTGACACACTACCTCCAAGAAGGTCACACCTCCTCCACCAAGGTCACATCCACTCCAAAAAGGCCATGCCTACTCCAACAAGGCCAAACCTTCTAATCTCTCAAGTACTACTGACCACACATTGAAATATTTGAGGCGGGGTGGGGTGGGAGGCTATTCCTAGTCAAATCACTACAGTTTCTTAGAGATTACAACCAGCAAAGCACTTCTTTGCAAGTCTTCCTACCTCCCCAGTCAGTCTTCTGAAGAACAAGACACAGTCCCTCCTAGCACCTTTCAGTCACATAGTAGTTCTTGGTTGTGAGACTCTAGTCAACTGAGCTCAGTCCCACCTTACTCTAGAGGTAGACTCTTTCTCCATACAAGTTCCTAGAACAAAGCTATACCCTGTGCAGTATGCACCCTTCCCAACATATACCAGCGTAGATGACGAACTTGGTCTCTAGGGCTAAGCTCCTATTCTATTTCCAAAATATCTGAGAGAGAAAAAAATCTGGTTGCCTTCACGCTGAGCCTTTTAGAAATAGAATATGTGACCACACTGGTTTCCCAAAATCTCTCTGATACAAATCTCAAGAGTCTATTTAGAAATTTGAAAATCATGGTATTGGCATTTTGTCCTGTTTTCTATGTGGTATCTTCTATGTGAGTTCATGTTAATGAAGTAGCATGGGAAGTGGCACAAAAAAGAAAGAGAGTAAATAGAGAATTCCAGGGAACAGAATAGAGCTCTGAAGTCTGTCAGTCATCTTGCCTGCTTAGCTCTCTGTCCATCTAACCACCTGCCTGCTTAGCTATCTTTGTCTGGTGAAATGTTTACTTTTCTTCATTCTTTTTACTTTTTACTTTAGTTTTGCCCCTTGAAGAAGTCAATCTGCCCATTTCTCCAGTTCTTAAAGTAATTAAAACATTTAATTTGAAGCTTTCTGTCCACAGATATTGACACTCTTCTACCCTCACATTTTGGAAGTAATGATTGGATGACTTTCCTTCTGCCGCCAATCATGAAGTTTCATCTGAAAGATAAGCAATGTAAAGCACAGGGTTCTCTAGAAGAACAAAATGATAACAATGAATAAACATTAAAACAGGGATTTATTAGAGTGGATTATCACAATATTTGCTGGGTAGTCGACCAATGGCTGTCTCCATACTTATGAGGCTCTGTCTATCAAAGTCTTATGGTTCCCAATCCCGAACTGAGATATTAGATGAGTGTGGGAGAACTCCTGCTCTTTAATGAATATTTGGGAAGCTGAATAATCTGGGATCTATTATCAGGAAAAGATGGGGTAACAGTGGTAACAGTAGCTCCTGAAGACAACGGATAGATGGATCAGCAACAAACAGTAGGAAAACAAGGAAACGGAAAAGGGGGGATTGTCCCCCAGGACTTTCTTATATCTGGACTCTACAGAAGGTACCAGCTCTATTTTAATTAAAATAATCAAGAGTAATTCTCACAAGTGTGCCCAGATGTTCTGCATGGGTAATTCTATATATTCTCAACTTGAGAGTCATTAGCTATCACAAGTATCAAAAGGAATATATTATTACTGTCTAGCAAATTTGAACACTAAAATAGGATTGTTTTTCCTTAACATTTACTTTGGAACTCAAACTGGCGAACTATTCCAAACATTGGTTGAAATCTCTGGACTGGATTTGGAGATACAAACTTGTCAAATATTCATCAGGAACTTGCTATTAAATTCTTCCATGCCCTTTCTTACTTCTCTTTCATGATTCTATTAGTTCCTTTCTCCATTCTTATCATGGGTTCCAGGGGACTCTAAATGTTATCTGTAAGAGAACACAGTAAATATTTTCCATACTATATGACTTCCATTGCAGCTACCCAGCTTTTTTGTGGCAGGACAAAAGTTGCCTCAAAAATACATAAATAAATGGTCTCCATTGTGTACCAGTTAACTTAATTATGGAGTCAAGTGGTGCTTCACAATTCACATTATTAAGCGCTGCTTTAATTATTTTCCACTTTTGAAAATATCCTCCCTTTTCAGTTCATTTTTCATTCTTTTCTGTATTGATCTTAAGGGGTACAGCCACTCTTGGTGTCATGACATAACCTCAGTTATACATATTTCTCAACTAGAGTTAATGATCTTCTGTAGAGGATCACAGGAAAAAAATGGGACCATGTTAGGAGACAAAAAAGGTGTTGAGAAAGTGAATCTAGCCATACACATTAGTGAGGGAAGAAAAATAGTCCAAGAAACATTTTCAAAAGTTGAGGAAACTTCAGGCATACCTCAAAGCCTGACTTGAAATACATTACTATATGTCTTTCTAGTAATATAAAACACCAGAGGAGCACATTTAGAGTGTCACCTACTAAGTGGTCAAAAGACATGATTCATAGTGCTTTCTTTTTCTATCAAAGTCCCTCAATCAAAGGGCCAAAGGAATAGAACAAAGTATACCTATCCTATTGGCCAAGAACCAGCTAGAGGACCAGTTACTATTAATTAATAGTAATTAATAGTTGAGTTTTACTTCTGGGCATCTTAATAATGTCTAAATAGTGACAATCATGTAGAGGGAGGAATTAGATACATAGAAATCTAAAAATATAAAACAACTCTGGAGTGAGGAACAGAGAGGCTCAGTCCTTTCTCAAAGCAGGTAAAGTAAAGATGTATCAAGAAAGATGAAGTTGTTCTGGGTGCCATAAGAGAAAAGTGAGACTGTCCTAGGAAATGCTATTAGGGAAGTTACCCCAGAGGCATGCCCTGTGTAATAAATATATGCTCTCGACTTCTTACAAGCACTTTTCAAGTTAGCATGGAAAATGATGAATTTCTTTATGTGCTTTGTTCTATTCATGTTTGCTCCTCCTACTTCCCCACCTTCTTCTAGCTAAGCCTTCTTTGCTAATTCCCTCCAATAGCCCCACTTCTGCTACTATATCTAATGCAACTATCATTCTTTCTCTTTTCATTTTCTTCTCTCTGTCCCACCTCCCTTTATATTTCTCTTTCCCAATATGATTCTCTTCCTAATCACACACACACACACACACACACACACACACACACACAGAGAGAGAGAGAGAGAGAGAGAGAGAGAGAGAGAGAGAGAGAGAGAGAGAGAGAGAGAGAGAGACAGGAGTGAAGGGGTTATTTAGGACCCAGACCATTTGTCAACTTAACATTTACAGAAAACTGTATCCAACTGGAAATCATGATGTTATTCATAGTGTTTAGAGAAACATCGATTCATCAGAGATTAAATTACCCCTACCTCATATGCAGGAAGGTGTGCAAATCCTGACTTAATATGTTGAGTATAACTGCTGTGCTGAGCAGAGTAATTGCATCAGCAAATATTGACGTGTATACTTAAGAAAAGTCAAATCTGGAGGTTGGAAAGAGAAGAATAGTGGGAGGGGATATGAGAAGAGACAGTTAAAATTAAGAGGCATTTGAGTGATAGTATGGGAACCTAATACAGTAGAAACCTCCTACAATACATGCATACATCTATGAAGGCAGTTCAGATTAAATTGACAAATGGGGAGACAGAGACTCAACTGGCCATGTCTTGTTACCAAATGAGGCTTTTAGTATCAGGTTTTGCTTATATCTGACTGAGTTGTTGGGCAAAGGGTCCCCACAGGAGTCATCAAACATCCCAGGCTGTTTCTGAAACAACAGGTTTCTCTCAAGAAAACAGACAGCAAGGCCCTATTCCTGAAGACAATACTTATACAACTCATTGAACATGTAAGTTGGTGTCTATATAGAGCCTTTACACCCATATTCTAGTGTCTTTGTTATATGAAAGGATTCTGCACATTATTAAAAGAAGTGTAACACTAAGATATGCTGTGACAATGCTGGCATAAAACTTGTGAAAGTAACCAACCAATAACTGATTTGAATTCAGATCTACTCTGTGAGAAGGAATTCCTACCCAACGAACACTGTTTATCAAAAACCTAAGACTAGACAACACAGAGACCTAGGGCAAGACCAAATAATACTATGGGTGGAGGAGGGTGCAATAAAATGACTCCTAATGATATTCTGCTTTGCTCATAGACCTTGTTCAACCATCATCAGGAAAGCTTCCCTCTAAATAAAACCATCATTTGAAGTAGATGGAGTGAGAGACCTGAGTGGGAGAGGAGATAGGAAGGGGAAGGGAGCTATTTGGGGAGAAAGGACTAGAGAACAAACAAAAATCAGCCGGGGCAGTGAGGTGGGGGCAGGGGGCATCTTTAGGACATGCTAGAGACCTGAGACTGGGGGAGGAACCAGGAAGTCTATGAGGCTGACTTTAACTGATACTCCTAACTGAACTGGCCACTTCTTGTAGCCAGGCAAAAATTCCAGTTGAGGAATAAGGACCTCAAGCCACCAACAAAACCTTCCACCCAATTTTTTTCTGCCTACAAGAAGTGCAGGGACAAAGATGGAGCATAGACTGAGGTAATGACCAACCAATGACAGGTCAAACTTGATATCCATCCCATGGGCAAGCACCAACCAATTCCTGACACTACTAATGGTACTCTTGTTATGATGGAGCTGGAGAAGTCTTGTGGAAGAGTTGGGGGAAGGATTAAGGAATGCAGAGTGGATAGGGACTTCATAAGAAGACCTACAGAGTTAACTAACCTAGACCTTTGGTGTTCCCAGAGACTGAACCACCAACCAAAGCACATGCAAGGGATGGACCTACTCCCCAACCTCCTGAACATATGTAGCAAATGTGAAGCTTGATCTTCATGGGGATCCCCTAACAACTGGAACCAGGCTATCTCTGTTGCTTGCCTGTACATCCTGTTTCCCTAACTGTGGGAAGAGGATGTACCTAGTCTAGCAGTGACTTGAGGTGCCAGGGTGGGTTGGTACCCAGGGAGACCCCCACTTTCTCAGAGGTGAAGAAAAAGGGGAGGTAGGGGACAGAGCAGTATGAGGGGAGGACTAGGAGGAAGGAGGGGCCTGCGATCCTCATGTAAAGTGAATAAAAAAAATTACTGGGGAAAAAAATGAAAGCTTTTCCTGTCTTGCACATGGGAGCAGATTTAGAGATTTGCAGCCAGACATTATGCAGAGAATGAGAGACCTTGGAACACTCATCCCAAAATGGAATGTCTCCTTCAAATTCCTGCCCTCCAACTCAAGGCACCCTAGGGAAGAGGAGGCAGAAACAATGTAAGAGCCAAAGCAGAGCAGATGGAGAACACCAAGTAAACAAGATCCTCTAAATCAACAGAAGCAAAATTCTCAAGAACTCACAGAAGTTGAAGCAACATGCCCATTTCCTGCATGGGTCTGTACCAGGTACCCTGCACTAATAATATGGTTTATTGGGTTCTGCCTCTTGTGTCCTCTCTTGGGCTCTTTCTTTTTTCTTTCCTTTTTTTTTTTTTTTTTTTTTTTTTTAAAGGTCTATTTTGTCTGACTTTGAGGTGATAGTTTTTGTTTAATCTTATTACATTTTATTTGGTTGAATTTTTTAAAAATGAATGCATGAATGAATCTAAACCTTGCTAAGGTAAAGGTTAACAGTAGAACTGTCATCTATACCTACTGGGAGAGGGGAAATCAGTTTCCTTCAATGTAGTGACACTGGTCATATCAATCACTCCAGGGCAATTCTCATGCTCAGGAGTATTTGCTCAACAAATGGACTTCACAGGGTTTTTGGGTGTACTTTTGTTTGGTTACAGTTTGGTGAGGTTTTTACTTGTTTTTCTTTTGGGGTCATCTTGGTTTTGTTTTCTAGATTTGGGGTATTTTGTCATATTGGGTTATTGTTTGGTTTATTGAGAAAGAAAACATTGGGTGGCTAGGGAGGATGTTAGGATCTGAATGAAACTGGTGGAGAGGAAGAATATGTTCAAAATATATTTAAATGTAACAGTTGTTTTATATAATAAAATCATATTTAACAAAAAGAAAAATAGAAGTCAAATTATCAAGGCATGGAGGTACACACCTGTAATCCAAGAATTTGAGGCGGAGGCAGAAGAGTTAAACAATCAATGGGCTGTAGAGTGAAACATCGTTCAGAACATCAAGAAAAAAAAAAGAAAAATGGAAAGATGTGGAGAGAAAGGAGGAATGGACAGAGAAGTAAGAGAAGAAAGGAGGTAAAAAATGAAAAGAAAAGATCAAATAATATCCAATGGCCACTGTCTTCAGTGATCTGGAAAAATCATTGCACAAATATCAATGGAATTCATCAACTACATAAGCAGCAGATGGTAGCCTGTGGGAAGAACTAAGTGGAAAATCAAACTGTAATGTGATGGTAACTGAATAAGCATGGGACTGTAGAAAGGCTATTTGATATCAAAATAGTTTAATAGCATTAGGGTGATATAATATGAAACACATCCACTTTCCCAGAGAAACACCCTTCTGAGTAGATTTAGCGCTCTGTATGATTTACCTAGAATAACTTGAAATTCTCACATAAGAACAACACACTTCTTTGGAAGACAAGTATGTGAGTCTCAAAGGTGTGACCACCAGAATGTTATTGGGGGGGGGGGCATTGTAGGATAAAAACTGGCAACATTTGTCTCCCATCTGCTTGTTTTTCTACAGCTCTGCTATTGAGCAACCATTACTTTGATGACAAGCCCAGTGTGGTCTTGATGAGGATAGAGGGACATTGTTCCTGCCCCTAGGACAGGGCCATGGTGTAAGCCTCCATGAGTGTCTGTGGCTGAATGTGGGCATGTAAGCAGTCTCAATTAACCTGGACCCCCAAGATCTCTCAGACACTGGACCACCGACCAGACAGCATACACCAGCTAATATGAGGCCCCCAACACATACAACAGCAGAGGACTGCCGGGTCTGGGTTCAGTCAGAGAAGATGCACCTAACCCTCAAGAGACTAGAGGCCCCAGGGAGTCAGGGGTTTGGTGGGGTGAGGGGGGCAGTGGGGACATCCTTGTGGAGACAGGGGTTCATGGGGAGGTCATATGAGATGTGGAACAGTCAGAGTGGACCAGGAGAGGGATAAAATGTGTAAAACAGAAGAAGAAGAAGAAGAAGAAGAAGAAGAAGAAGAAGAAGAAGAAGAAGGAGGAGGAGGAGGAGGAGGAGGAGGAGGAGGAGGAGGAGGAGGAGGAGGAGGAGGAGGAGGAGGAGGAGGAGGAGGAGGAAAAGGAGGAGGAAAAGGAGGAGGAAAAGGAGGAGGAAAAGGAGGAGGAGGAGGAGGAGGAGGAGGAGGAGGAGGAGGAGGAGGAGGAGGAGGAAAGAAGAAAGAAAGGAAGGAAGGAAGGAAGGAAGGAAGGAAGGAAGGAAGGAAGGAAGGAAGGAAGGAAGGAAGAAAAAGCTTCTTTGGTAATAACGTACATACTTTCTGGAACCAGTACTAGCAGTGGAGGATTCTTTCCTTCCAAGGATGTTCTCACTGTTAACATTAATGACTCCTTGATAATTAAAAAAGGCACAAGTCCAGGAGTTGAGGGTGTGGCTATGTCTCAGCAAAATGGTAAACACTGGGACTTTTAAGACAGCCCTTATGGCTATAGGAAAGAGCTCTAAACATATGACTTAGAAAATTAATAATTTTTCAACTATATAAAATATAAGGATGCAATGTGAATTATGAGGAACTTCACAATATAAAGTAATAGAGGTAACTATACTATAACCCAGTTTGTCAGAATGATACAAATGCAAGGCAGATTCCTGAGTTCAGGATCACCCTGGGCTACAGCAATGTTAGGCCCAGGTGTGGTAGAAATAGTAATTTCAGGCCAGGGTCCCACCCAGCTACCTTATCATCAATGCTTAATAAAGGCAGACAGATTTCTGAATTCTTTTGCAATGTTAAGAAAAACATATATGCTTATGGTTTTCTAAGTATTAAAGACCCGGGATCATGGGATGCTGATTCATAAGACAATCAAAAAGAAACCTGGAGTAAATGACTACAATGATATGTAAATAAAAAACTGGGCATTTGGTCTACATGATAGCAGTTCTTTAGAATTTTTCTGTAGAGAGAGCTGAGCTGTCTGGAGATCTCTGGAGAGCAAAAACAGCTCTTTGAGAACTTTTTCTAATATGATTTTTGACTTGGTCAGAATATCCAATAATTTCTTTATAGCAGCTTTTCTGACTTGGGTTAGAAAACCCATGAGATATCCAGAGAGCTTTTACAATTTTTACTAGCAGAGAGAACTATCACAAGAAGAAATGAAGGTAGACAGGCAAAGCAACAATAGTTTTTCCTCCTACCTCTATTGCTGCTCCTCTTGCCATCATTCTTTATCGACATGGATCCCATCTTCTGAAGCAGCTCTATTGGAATCCTTCAGGAGGACCTCAGCACTAAGCTGAGATGACTGGGTCATCCAGTTTCATGCATTAAGCAATGATCTCCTTTTCAACCTCTTTAGTGTACAGAATGTCATTATGGGACTACCTAGCCCCAACTAGATAAGTCAACCTAGTGAATCTCTTATATATTTTCATTATACCACTTATTAGATTTTTATTATTTTAAAGTGTACTTTGGTTCAATTTATATATGACAAGCTAGGAACA
The DNA here is from genome assembly GCF_011762505.2 of Arvicanthis niloticus. Taxonomy (NCBI): domain Eukaryota; kingdom Metazoa; phylum Chordata; class Mammalia; order Rodentia; family Muridae; genus Arvicanthis; species Arvicanthis niloticus. The sequence goes on from NC_047660.1 coordinate 21,940,024, forward strand.
CAACATACTAGTCTTTAGGATTTTTTTGAGATTGTAATTACATCATTTCTTCTTTCCTTTTCCTCCCTCAAAACACTCCCATTTACCTTCCCGATTTCCTCCAAGTTCATGACCTTTCCCCCACTAATTGTTCCCCCCCCCCCCCGTTTTCTCACTGTCTCTCATACATGCACATATATATTCACAAAAATAGTAGTATGCAGGTTGAACAAGTTGTATTTATTTATTTAGGCATATAAAGTCTTATATGTTTATACTAATATTGTATAAGCCAGTCTAATAAATCATTTTTTAGAATATCTAATCATTATATCAGTTGTATTCTTCTTGAGCATTCTAATACAGATTTTTGTTTAGATACATTTTAATATAAACAATTGAGTTTTAATCAAATCTTGTAAGCATGGGAGTTTTGTTTTTTTGTTTTGTTTTGTTTTGTTTTGTTTTGTTTTTTATCTCTTCCATGATTTTGCTTTTAAATATTAGGGAATATTATTTACTCAATTACCATGTTGTGTGCTGTTAATAAGAGCATCATGAAAACCACCCAGACACACAAAGACACACACTATACACACTGAATTCCTCATTTGCTTAGGAGAATGAGCATGTGGGGACACAGCTATGGAGGTCAGCCTAGTAGATCATAATACATAAGCTCGGTTCCACAACTTCTACGCCAACAGTGGCCTGCTTCCTTACTTAGTGTTGGCACAGAGACAGATACAGAGCTAAGCATATGGGGTACTTGTGGAGTGGGGAATATGTATGATCATGGGGGTTGTATGTCAGGAGATCCAGCTTTAGATGCGTACAAATAGAAATTGTGTGGAATAGAGGCCAGAAACATTACAGCAGCATTCAATGGAAAGACCAGGTACACAGTGGCTAAGCATGAGGAGAAAAAAACTCAGAACCTAGGTAGATAATACCTGAGAATTTCTGATGCTTAGTTTGGAATACTAGCTTTACAGGGTGGGGAACAATGACTAATGTAAGAAAGTACAGCAGTATGTGCCAGCAAGCTGACTAATGAATACACTAAGGTTTTCCCTGATAACTTGCTTAACTGTGGATGGGTCACTGAAGCTCTCCAGCTCATTTGAGAAATGCAGACAATAAAACTGCCTCGCAGGGTTAGTGTAAGGACTGCAACAGTGCACATAAACTTCTTATTATAGTATCTGACACATAGGCTACTCTGACAAAAACAAAGCTATCACCTTCTTGTCTAGTGTTGGAAATTCTCAGCATAGACTCTTCCCAAGAAGAATCACAGCTGCTGGTCACAAAGTATATAGGGGTGTGTGTACTTTTCTAAGTAAGTTATGCTTAATTTTTCCTTTTTTCAAGAATGCCATGACTGGAGTAAACACTGAACACCATTATGGTTAATATGCAAAACATAATTCTTAAATCTTACCATTAAGAGGAAGTCTGAATTTAATATATTAACAAAGTATTTCCCACTGTTGATAAATGAGTAGTACTAATCTCAGCACATAGTGGGATTTTAAATTTTGACAATTAGATGTCAACATCTAATTAGTAGCAACATTCTTGCTACTGAAGAGAACACCAAACTCTGGTTAGGCTGGTTCCCTGCATTGGTCTGGCCAAGCATTGAAACCCCTTTCTTAAGGTTTTTTCATTCTATCTTTGACCTAAATTATTTCAAACTAAACATGGCCCATCCTTCTATTCCAGAAAAAAAATTATGCCAAATTATTCTAGATTTTTCTGGTCAGAAACCAGTAACATGATCACTGTGATGAAAATATACTGATTTTCCAAGTAAAACATATTTAGTGTCATAGTGTTAGTACATCATATTATACAAATTATGATGGGATATCCTGTATCATGAAAGCTATAACAACTGGATTACCTTAACATTGCTTATATAACACTTCAATATATTAAAAATGAGTATTGTAATCAATATAAAGTATGAAGCAGATCGAAAATTAGCCCTCTTAAAATGATAAATTTATTACTATTCTATATACACTGTGAAGGCAATAAATTTATACAAAAATAGTTTTTGAATTTAAGAAGCCAAGAAATATCTTCATTTTGTCAAAATTAACATTTGAAATTAAGTAGGAAAATACAGATTTAATAAACAGGTGAAGGATCATGACTCTAGTTTGTCAATGTATTAATGAGACAATGAAGAAAATATGGCTGGCGTTCCTCTCTTGGTTCAAAGAAAAATTGTTTTGTTGTTCATGAGATTATAAGCTGAGATTTTTTTCCTCATATGCAACCTACAGATGATGCTTACTTTGTATCATTTTTCATAAAAAAAATATTTCCAACTATAGAACAATAATAAAAGAGTTCTATGGACAAGATGCTGGTTTTGTGTGAGACTCGGAACACATGAGTAGGGATTTGGCTGGTACTGTATTAGGTTAAAATGGGTTCTAGATTACAAACAAAAGGGAGAAAGTCAGCTGAGTAGCAGCTTTCCTCTGTCTCTGTTTCTTCACTACGATTGCAATGTGACCAACCACCCCAGGCTCCTGTAGTCGTGACTCCATGTCTACGATAGGGTGCATCCTCTAAATGTAGCCTAAACTCCCTCTCCCTTAAACTGCTTTTGTCAATGTATATTGCCGTGGCAATAGGAAAACTGATACAACTAGTAATCCAAAAATCTTTGTGACATTGGAGGACTTTTCTAATTCAGACTTGACTAGATTCCTTCTTTGGAGGGAAGTGACTTTTTTTTTTCTTATTTTTCTTTGCCAAGTCATGTTTTCAACATCTTTCTAATTAAATTACCCCCTTTAGATACTCACATAATTTGTGTTCCGTTGTCATTTTCAGAGATGGCTCAAATTGAGGCCATCTCTATTCAGCCTGATGCCACAAACATCTGCTCTTTGATTGCAATATGCTACTTTTATGATTTTGTTTCAAGAATTCTGAGTTTTATTTACATGTGTCAGATTACGAGCTATAAAACTTGAAGTGACTGCTTATCATTAAGACTTTCAAAAGATAATAAGATATATGCAGGCACACGCTAATAAATCCCCTTCCCATTAGATTATCCCCCATAGCATACTAATTCAGAGTCCCACGGTTATGCCGCAGCAGAGAGGTAATGAATGAGAGCAAGGGGGTTTGTTTCAGACCTGTCTCTAATTTCACAGTGGAGGTTAATTATAGTAGAGTTTGCTGTGCAGGTTAAAAGGCATGATTGTGGCATGGGGACTATTATGGAGACAGATGCATGTCTGACTATTGAGTTATTCAACTTAAGAGAAAATACTACTTTTTGCTGCCTTGAGTGATCATTGTAGAACATCAGTTTCCTTTTGCATTGCTTTATCTCTAATGGAGAGCTTACTGAAAACTGAACCCCAAGTTTTACTTGTACAGTAGTTTTTCAAAGTTCCCAATTACATGAAAAATTAGAAAGATTAGAGAAAAGATTAGAAAGATTAGAGAAAAATCAATACATAGTATTTTCTTTTAAGGGAATTTTGTGCGTATGCTTTGTATGTAAATCACAGATAGAGGAATATAACAACATCTATGATATTAACTGCTACAAAGTAGGTTTCAAGAATTTAATGAGTACAAAATACTAAAGAACAAACTGGAAATGCTGATCAGATGCTGAAAGAGAAGAAAGAGCTATCAACTTTTCCTTTTCTTTAAACTGACCATTCTATTTTCAAAGCATTTCTTGGGGAAAATAGTTTCAGTTTTAGAGTGGGAAGCACACTGTATCCCCAGCCTGTCCATCCTCTGGCCTCTGCTTCTCTGCCCCAAGGCGCACCCAGCATTGAAAAACTTATGTTTATGTAGGCTGTTTGATGATGTTCTAATTATTCGTGATAAGAAATAAAGGTTTCATGACTGAAAGCTTTTGGCAGGAATCAGTTTTTATTAAAACTCAAGAAGTGATACCTGGCTATTAATTTATCAATTATAAACTTGTTAAGTACAATAGTTGTATCCATATCCATGTTTAATCACTTTTTTTTTTCCAAATCCAGTAGATCTATAACCTCTGGCCTACTTAAAATTTGCCTTCCCTATGTGGTTTCGGTATAAATTCCTCATCCCATTGACTCAAAAACCAACAGCCCTGCTCACAACTTCTGAGCCTACTGAACATAAGAGGCAGAAATGCAAATTCATTCCTTCTTCATGGCTTTTCCTTAAGACCTCCAATCCACAACACCTATAAGAAAAGCTAAGGGTTCTTGATAAAGACAAAATCCCACAGACATCCCTCTCTTTCGGAATTGTTGAGCATCTTACCTCCAGCTCTCTCCTTACATTAGAACACCTGACTGTCAAGCCCGGTGTGGATCAGAGGCACATAGTTCCTGCCCCTGGGAAAGGGCTCCGGTGTGAGTTTTCACAAGTGTTGATATCTGCAGTGGGAGTAAGGCTTATTTGTGTAATAATGTACATAGTTTCAAATCCTGCTGAGAAATGTCCTCTTTGTAAACCTTAATGACTCCATCATGATCTAAGACTGCATGAGTATGGCTAATGTTTCTGCAAAGTGGTAAATGCTGGGACCTTCAGGACAGTGCTTAAGGCTATGGCTTATGCCATATGACTTAAGGCTCTAAATACATAAGTTATATATATATGTATATATATGTATATATATATGTATATGTATATGTATATATAATCTTAACTATGCAAATATAAGGATGCAATATGAATTATATGAGGGGCTTCCTGAATCTAAAGGAACAAATTCAGGTACACGTATGAGCTAGCTTGTCAGAAAAATACAAATGCAGGCAGATTCTGGAGTTCAAGGTCATTCTAGGACACAGAGAGTTCAGGCCCAGGTATGGTCAATATGGTAACTTTATGACGGGGTTCCACCAATCTAGTTTTTTATCTGTGCGTAACAAAGGCAGAGAGATCACTGAATTCTTTTCTAATGTTAAGAAAAAAATTATACTTGCTGTCTCTAAAGAATAAAAGGGGACACAAGATAGGATAATCAAAAAGAAACTATGACTGGATTGATATGTAAAATAAGACTGGACCTATGCTCTGTAGGATATCAGCTATCCAGAGAATTTTTCAGGATAGAAAGAGAGAACTGTTTACAGAAATGAAACACACACACACACACACACGCAGGACATAAACAAAAATAGATCTCTTTGAATAGCAGGCAAGCAGAATATAGACAGAGAAATATCAAGATAGAAAGAAGAACATAGAAGCAGACTGAAAAAGCTGTATCAGACAGGACACAGGTCATCAGCTTGGACCTACAATTTGACTTTGAGTTGTTCTTTGCACCACTCCCAGACACACCTTCTGTCAGACACCTCTCCCATGCCAAGTCTGTTCCTTGGCACCTGACATTTCTTGAGGTCACACATTGTAGTTATATTTTCTCTTTATGTGTTACCTGACAACATTCCTGAGCCACCGTTGTCTGGCAAATAACTACATTACCATTCAACAGGGCTGAAAAAAATAAAGAACAAATTAAAAAGAAACTATAACAAAAATTGTAGCAGTCACATTTAATAATCTACCCTAACAACACGAGGGTTGTTTTAATTAACCCTAAATGATGAATTAGAATCCTGTTACTAAAGGTCACAGGAAGAATGACTTTAGAAATTTGTGTCTAATTATACGTTTTTAAATCTATTTTGAGAATTTAAAAAAGATTCCTATGGTATATGAATATATATATATTTTTTTTCTCTAAATGCTTTTTTAAAAAGTCTCATGGTCCAGCTTTATCAAGTAGAATTTCCCACAAATATTTTGGCTGAAACAAATTGTACTTAAACTAGCAAGTAAACTTCAGATAATATGCAAAGCTTCCTTTGTCATATGCACGGTTTACATGTGCAGAATTAGAGTAGACACCTAGATACCTATTCATTTTATTTTGTTTTATTGTCATAAACATAAGAGTAATAACAAATAGCTCATCTATGCATCAGTAAACTATTTATTAGTTTGAAAACATACAACAAAATAAGGAAGAATTTATTCATTTAAATTCTGTAACACTGCTTCGCCAAATAAAATTCATACACCCTGCATTTTACACTTATTTGAAATGTAATAGCTATAGAATAATAAAGTAAACAAAATAAAGCTGATCATGTCTATCATTTACATTATCTCTTTGGAAGTGGATGTCTACAAGTATCTCAAAAGTCTTAGTTAATTGTTTTAACTAGGATTTCTATTGCTGTGATTAAGCAACGTGACCAAGAATAACTTGGATAACAGGTAAAAGTCCAATGTTGAAGGACATCTGGGCAGGAACTCAAACAGGGCAGGAACCTAGAGGCAAGAGCTGATGCAGAGGAATTCCGCCACGGAGGAATGCTGCTTACTGGTTTGCTCTCCATGGCCTTCTCAGCCTGCTTTCTTATAGAACCGAGGACCACAAGCCCTAGGATAGCTCCATATACTCGGTCCTATCACAAGAATCAGCAAGCAAGAAATAATACCACAGGCTCGCTCACAGGCCAATCTGGTGAAGACGTTTTCTCAGATGAGGTTTCCTCTTCTAAAGTGACTCTGCCTTCTATTAAGTTGACATAAAACTACTCAGCATAGCCGTTAAGTTCCACCTTCAACTCTCCTCTGAAGGTTTCATATAGCCACATGTGCTCAAATTGGGCATCTCGGTTCGGGAGCACTAGATGGACAATTCTTATTTAGTTAATAAAGAGACTCAAAGGAGAGTAAAGCTTTTGTTTATTCTTGTCTATGGGATTAAATGAGGTCTACAGTATTTACTTCGTTTTTAAGTTTTCTCAAAAACCGTAATTCTAAGAATATAGTACCAAATGGTGGCTTTCAGCTGGTAGTTCTTAATTGCTGAAAATATTTTCACAGTGTTGGGCACTAGGAACTATTGTGTTTTTATATAAATGCTAAATTGTATGTATGTTTGATTAAAATATTGTGGTTTTATTCTCACCACTTGAGACTCTAGTGTTTTAAATGCACTGGTATTAATCCATCACACACACACACACACACACTCACTCTTTCAGATTCAATGTTTTCTTTTTTTTAAATAAGAACCTTTTTCAAGGTAGAGAATGTAGTTCAATAGTTGGGTACCTATCTCCTGTAATACTCTTGCTTCCATCTTCAACACTGCAAAACAAATAAACAAAAGTAAATTAGAATCTTATTATCTATAGATTACATCATTTAACATAATCCTTTTTGCAAGTGTGGGAAGAATGTAGATGGAAAGCCTTCATTGTGTCAATGCAATGCTCACAGCAAGCTATGTGCCAACACACAAACATCGAATGTAGCACTTGGAAAATTAAGGCATGATACCAGTCATATGCTAGGACAGTCAGAAAATCTGAAAATCATCAAACTGGGTAATAGTGATGGTGGCAAATGGGAGTTTAGGGAAAAAAAAAATAAGACAACATCTAATACTGAAGAGGTCAGCTCAGAGCCTTTGAAAAATTCCACCAGGTCCCTCTCCTCCTAGAAAAGAAAGGTCATGAAGCACATAGGCACTCCTCCCCTCTGGAAGGGAGAGGCTAAGCACATTCCTCAGGAAGTCCACAGGGAGACTATTGACCACCTGCAGATAAGGGAAGCCCAGAGCACATAGACTCATTCCTCAGGACAGACAGACCTAAGGACCAATCAGTTTAAAAGTCACACTGTTCTGCCAATCACATTGTGTCTCTTGGCTGTTGCTCTATTCTACCTCTGAAAGCTGTTTAAAAACTGTCTGAATGGGCTGCCCGGGGTCATTGCCTCTTCTTTTGGTGCAGGAAGACCCCAGTATGCTGGAAAAATAAACTCCTCTTGCTCTTGCATCAATCTCTGGCTCCTCATCTCATTCACTCAGGGGGTCCCAGGTGGCTAAAGCTCATCAGAGTCTTTTAGTACAATTATTTGAAAGTAACAAATCCTGTACTTGGAACCTGGAGGCCAGAGGCCAATATGTTCAAGGCTAACCTGAGCTAAATGTGATAGCCCTTGTCAAGAATAAAATGTATTCTTTGAGGGGAAAAGAATCACCTGTCACCACACCTGATTATTTAATTTGTGCCTTCCTGGTGACTAACATGGTAGAAAAGAATTTAATCCAGTAAGTTGTCCTCTGACTCCAGATGTATGCCTTGTAAAATTTGGATGCATATGATTGAAAATGCCAACTCCAGAAATTTCCAGAAACACCTTCTAAAACTTCTATTTAGAATAGCAACTTTCCCCACAGTCAGTATACACAGCTGTCCATTCTTTCTGACCTCTGGGGGAAAGAATCAAGCAAAGAAATTAAACCAAATGCTGATTTTAAGAATCTTCCACAGTCTAATTAGAATCTGTGAATTATATGAACCAGGTTTCATCCTATAAGATACATTTGATAACTGCAGTCTTCATGAGTTTATAGTAATAATTATTATGTCAGACAGTGGTATAATCTTAGATGGAGATTTGGGATATGTGGTCAGTTGTTTACTAACACACCACTTCTTAACAGTCATATATCTGTCATAAAGATTTTGTCTTTACTACAGTGTCCTGGGGAGAAGGAAGCTAAATTCATGACATGATCAAATACATTAAATAAAATTATAAGCATGTGCCAAAACCTACTCTTTCTGTTTTCTGGTTAAACCTGATATTACAAAACAGAGTGGAAATTTTGCTTGTACATATGCATAGAATTAGAGCACAGGCTCTTTACATTACCTGACAGACCTTTCATGCATCCCCTCTCCCTTGATCTGCACAGGAAACCGTTTGCTAATGACATTGCCAGGAGCCTGATGACCAAAAGCATTGGGCTGTGTTACTTTCATTATTTTTTATTCAATTGCTTTCCCAGCTTTCTGGCTCCTTCCCAGCTGGCTGTGACCCATGAGGTCCACAATCTAGGCCTCTCTTCCACCACCTCTGTTAGAAAATCTTCCTGCAGCTGACTTCCCTAGGGGTTTTCCTCTGGCTTTCCCCCTGGTGTGCATTCCACAGATTCAGATCTGGGTTCTTGTTTTCCTTCTACACACTCACTAGTCCACACATACCAAGTATTCGCTCCACTAAAGCATGTTTAAAGATTGCTTCCTACTGTAAAGAAAAATGGAGAGCGAAATAGTATTTATAGCTTGATTTGAAATCCATAAAACTGATAAAGCAAAGAAAAATAAATGGAAATATCAGATATTTCTATTTCTAAATATATTTCTAGAGACAGCTCTTTCTTCCTTCCTCATGTTCTTTATATTCTTTATAGTAATGTTTAAGTCTTCTTTTTACAACAAAATAACTACTGATATTTAGAAATAAAGAATTTCTTTTAAAGGTTGCATAATTGGCGAGCTTTTTAAAATCCAAATTGAAGAGCTATGCATGGTGGCTCTTTTCCTTAATTCCAGCACTTAGAGGCAGAGGCAGGCAGATCTCTGTGAGTTCAATGCCAACTTGGTTTACATAGTAAGTTCTAGGACAGCCTGAGGTATTTAATGAAACACTGTCTTGAGGGAGGGAGGGAGGGAGAGAGAGAGAGAGAGAGAGAGAGAGAGAGAGAGAGAGAGAGAGAGAGAGAGAGAGAGAGAGAGAGAGAGGAGAGAGAGAGGAGAGAGAGAACTAATGGTGCTCAATAAGAAAATGATACTTTTATAACATCTGACTTTTGTCAGTATTTGAATTAATGTACACCTTGGAGTCTAAAATAGAAACTGTAAAAATCAAGTATGGTAGTAAATACCTGTAATCCCAGCACTAAGAGTATGAGGCAGGAGGATTGGACATTCTAGACCAAGATGAACTACAAATAAAAAACCTGTCTTTTTAAAGCAAATTCCAGCAAGAAAGTGAATAGACTTATACTTAATTTTTAATATTAAAACATGAAATAAGAAAGCAGAAGGCTAGAGTAACTGCAAGAAAATGGTGGACCAGGAGAAGGTGGGCAGGGAATGAGGGGAGGGAGTTGGGAGGGAGACAGATGAACACCAAGTGTACTGACACATACATGTGAAGATGCCACAATGACACTCCTCACTTTTTTTTTTTTTGCTAACCTTGAAAACTCACTTAAAACAGTCAACATATTAGTCAATTCTTAAATGGAAAAAGAAGCTTCTAGTTATGAATGATATTTAATTATGAATATTAAACTTTTACTTCCTTTTGTAAACTGAGTAAGATTATATTTGTATTTTCTGGATGCATTCTTACTTTTTCAGGATTTTCTTTCTCCTAAGTTTTATAAAACATAAAATACATAATGTTTTATAAAATACATAATGTAATACAAATATTATTTATCTCAGTTTACTTATTATATACCACATATACATATATGTATATTTCCAAACATGAAATAGTTCATGGTAAACAGAAGTAATTGTTATATTTCAATTCAATAAGTAAATGAGATGAATTCTGTTTTATGTTTTTCTAAGTAATGAACATATTTCTCATCACAGCTAAGCTGGCCATGCTCTTAACCACTTGACTACATCATTATTAGTTGCATCTAAGTAAAGACGTGATCAGTCCAATGACAAGAACATACCTCAGCTTAGTCTCTCTCTCTCTCTCTCTCTCTCTCTCTCTCTCTCTCTCTCTCTCTCTCTCTCTCTCTCTCTCTGTGCATAAATAGTATATGTCCATGTGAACAAGGCTCCAGAGATGCCTAAGAATTATAAATTGAAATGGAGTGTCTGTGGGAGCTTCTATGCTTAGGTAGAAATGCAGGTGTGTTAGATGTATGTTTTAGGGAACACTCTTGCTTGGTTTTGTATACATCAGCAAAAGTCTTCTTCCCTGTTTGCAAACATTCATTAGTGAACCAATCCCATTCCCTGAGTGACTTTGAAATCAGTCTCTCATTAATTTGGGACACCTGATAACACTATACGATCATCTATGAGTCAAAATCAAAGTTGGAAAACAGCAATATATAATGACTTTGGAAACAAAGTTTGGAAAATTTAGACTTACTAAAAGTCTAGGGAATTTGGACAGACTGATTTTTAAAAGCAAGAATAGTAACTAGGGCTTAAGAGAGACATAGTAATAGAAGACAGTTGCTCCATAACTTCCCTAAATATTAAATAGACTATGAAGATAATATCTTGGGACAGGGTGTGTGACTCAGTTGTAGTTTATTATGTGTAAAGCCCTGGATTTTATTCCTAGCCCTCAAAAAAGGAAGTAGGTAAGCTTAGTGTTGCCCTATATCCTGAAAAAGTATATACTGAGTTTCTGTTCACAGCCACATTATGATTTAGCATATAATCAATTATAATGTTACATAGCATGAAGCCTCAATTTTTGAGTGTGAAATTATATTCAAAATTTATTTGCCTTGACTATCATGACATTTTACTGTTTCTTAAGTAGCCTTTTTAAAAAATACATCTTTTACTCATTTAATATAAAGACCTCTAACATGCTATTAATAGTATAAGCCTTAATTAATTAATAGTAAATAGCCCCTTTGAAGATATAAGCATATGTTAAAAGTTGAGAATTTCTTTCAGAAGGTATTCCACCATGGCAATCACCATGAACCTCTCACACCACTGCCAGTTTTCACCTGTCTTCACCAGGTCTAATGAAAGGACTTCCATAAAAACAGTTCTTTTAAAAAAAAAAAATGCCCAATCTACTTTTATACCATTTTAACTACATGCAAGTATTAAAGTCAGTTCTACATTGAGGAACCAGCAATATAATGGATGCAAATTATCAAGGAATAAGCAAACAATAAACATAAATAGACAAAGAACAAGAAAGGCAATAAACAAAGTCACATAATTACTCCCATGATCACTGTTTCTAAGGGCTTATCAGGATGACCAAAATATCTGAGCCTACTTCCCTGTCCTAGCCCAAATTTATTTTCATGCCTGAAGCTACTTCTTTGTTCTACAATAAGATTTAGATTCCTGCCTGAAATTACTTCTTTGTTCTAGCCTAATTTCAGATTCATGCCTGAATCCCATTTCCTTGCCCTTGGTCAATGTCAGATTCCTGCCAAGCAGCCCCCAAATCGCTCCACATCTCCCCCTTCTTATTTCATAAAGAAGACTGAGTCTGTCTTAGGTCCTTCTGACAAGAATGCCATCCTTACCTGTTGTGGAATGTGCATTATCAAAAACAATGCATTTCTGTCTTAGGTTGGGAAAGCTCTGTGCAGAATCTTACCAATCCTTAGCTTGCCAGCCTGTTAAATTAATAACTGGGTCTGGGGGTCTGTTATCAGTTTCAAGCCATGTACTTTGGCTGCCAACATGTTGATGTTGTTAAAGACAAACTTTAACACAATAGGCAGGAATAAAAGTATTCCCAGGACAAAAAGGACTAGCATGATCAAGCTACATATGTCATTCTTGAAGCTTGACCAAAATGGAAATACTGACCTCAGGCCAGGTATAATTTTATCAGCAGTATCTGCAGCATCAAAACTCAACAGAGCATCATTTTTTAAATTCATAATCTCACTATGCAAAGTTACAACATCCAGAGAGCTGTTAGAATTATGTCAAATACCATGCAAGTGTCTTGTTGTAAAATTTGGAAGTAGCACAAATCCGTTGGTATTTGACATGACACTCAAGATGGCTACTTACTCTTAAACTCTGAACCTCCTTCCAATAATTTGAATTGGATAAAGAACATCAATCCAGTTGTTCTAAATGCTTATCTAAATCCTCTTATATACTCAACACATTAGTAACATTTTTATGCTAAATAATTAACAAAAGTAGCTGTCTTTTAACTTCTCATGTCAAAGCAATTGCAGAAGCACTGGTGTTAGCAGTTAATGTAATTATAGCTGTTATACCAGCAATAATCAATCCCAATGCCCTCTTGCTTCTGCTTAAAGCCCTACTCACTTCTTCCAGTACTTGCAAGCTTTTTTCAGAATACCAAGGTCCTGTACTACTCAGAGCAATAAAATAAAAGCTGATTGGTAGACCCCCATAAGAGTCATGCCAGGTCTCAACACACTAACACAATTAGTATACAATCAATGCAATTTACATTAAATACTGTAGAAGAAAGAAAAGTAATTTTAACTTGACAATTAAAAGAGTCTTAACACATGTACTAATACTTGTTTGAAATCCAGATTCTGTCCCAACTTTATCTCTTGATAACATAACATCATAGAGAACTGCAGCTAACTTCCAAATAGGTCTCTGAAAAAGTACAGATCCAGCCTTCCAAATGGAGACTGTTATTTCCAATATTTGATTGATTTCTAGACAAGTTCATGATTGAGTCTGAATAACTGGTCACATTTAAGAAAAATACAAGAGTCATTTTAACTTCTCTTTTTGATTCTCTGTCCCACAAGGTCTAAAATCTTGAGGCAAGGCAGTTTATCCCATCTAGGATATAGGCAAGCAAGGATAGGTCAGGAAAATATGTCCAATATAGCTTCCCAGTCACTATTGTCAGGGCACTCAAGGAGCTTACAGGTCAGCCTCTTTCTTTGTCCCAGCATCAGCATGTCTCACCAATCACTTTGGCAGTCATCATGCTCCTTCAGCATCCTGCAGAAAAGAAAAAAAAAAAAAAAAAACACAAACATGCCCTCTTCACCATATTAAATACCTGATCAGGATCATGTCATAAGCCTGTAAGTGGATCCTTCCTTTTCACCTAGGAATACATATGTCTAGTTGTAGGGTGCCATAGACACTCAGCACAAGGTTCCTTGGCATCCAATTTAAAAAAAAAATAAAATAAAAAGAACATGATTTAAATAAATTTGTGGTATATGGGAATACACCCCCCTTTTTTATTTTATGAAGATATTGTTTTAAAGTTCTATGGGCCCCTTCCACAATACCTTGTCCTTGAGAATTATAAGGAATCCCAGTAATAAGATTAACAATAAATTGCTGACAAAAACATCTCAAATGCTCGACTGCAATAGACAGTTCAATTATATGTTTTTTAATTGGATGTTTTATTTATTTACATTTCAGAATTTATTCCCTTTACCCATTCACCCACAGAAACCCCTTATCCCATACATTCTCCTCATGCTTCTGTGAGGGTGTGCCCTCACCCATATATTCATTCACAACTCCCCGACTTCAAAGTCCACTGTACTTTGGCATCCAGCCTTCATGGGACCAAGAACCTCATCCCCCACTGATACCCTTCAAGGCCATCCTCCACTACATATACAGGTGGAGTCATGGGTTCCTTCATGTGTGTTCTCGGGCTGCTGGTTTAGACCCTGGGAGCTCTGGTTGGTTGGTATTTTGCTCTCCCAATGGGGCTGCAAACCCTTCAGCTTCTTCAGTCTTCTCTTTAACTCCTCCACTGAGGACCCTGTGATCAGATCAATGGTTAGCTGTGAGCATTCACCTCTGTATATGTCAGGCTCTGGTGAATCCTCTCAGGAGACGGGTATATCAAGCTCCTGTCAGCATGCACTTCTGGCATACACAACAGTGTCTGTGTTTGGTGACTGCACATGGGATGTATCCCCAGGTGGGGTAGTGTCCTGACGGCCACTGCTCCAGTCTCTGCTCTATATTTTGTCTCCTTTTTGCTCCCATGAGTATTGTGTTACTCCTAAGTAGGACCAAAGTACCCACACTTTGGTCTTCCAACTTCTTGAGCTTCATGTTTTCTATGAGTTGTATGTTGGATATTGGGAGCTCTTGGGCTAATATCTACTGATCAGTGAGTGCATACCATAACCATGTGTGTTCTTTTGTAATTGGGTTACCTCACTCAGGATAATATTTTATAGTTCCATCCACTTGCCTAAGAATTTCATGAACTCATTGTTTTTAATAGCTGAATAGTACTCCATTGTGTAAATATACCACATTTTTTATATCCATGCCTCTGTTGAAGGACATCTGGGTTCTTTCCAGTTTCTGGCTATTATAAATAAGGTTGATATGAACATAGTTGAGTATGTGTCATTGTTATTGTCCTTGTTATATGTTGGAGCATCTTTTGGGTATATGTCCAGAAATGGTATAACTGGGTCCTCAGGTAATGTTATGTCCAGTTTTCTAAGGAACCGCCAGACTGTCAATCATTTCTTGATCTTAGAGCATAAGCCTTTGGTGTTCTGTTCAGGAAATTCTGACCTGTGCCCATGTGTTCTAGGCTCCTCTCCACTTTCTCTTCTATTAATTTCAGTACACCTGGTTTTATGTGGAGGTCCTTGATCCACTTGGACTTGAGCTTTGTACAAGGAGATAAGAAGGGATCAATTTGCATTCTTCTACATGCTGACCTCCAGTTGAACCAGCACCATTTGTTGGACATAGTGTCTTTTTTTCCACTAGATAGTTTTAGCTCCTTTGTCAAAAATCAAGTGAACATGTGTGTGTGGGTTCATTTCTGGGTCTTCAATTCTATTCCATTGATGTTCTTGCCTATCTTTGTACCAATATCATGTAGGTTTTACCACTTTTGCTCTGTAGTACAGCTTGAGGTCAGGGATGGTGATTCTCCAAGAAGTTCTTTTATTGTTAAGAATAGTTTTGGCTATTCTGGGATTTTTGTTATTCCAAATGAATTTGCGGATTGCTCTTTCTAACTCTCTGAAAAATTGCATCAGAATTTTGATGGGGATCGCATTGAATGTGTAGATTGCTCTAGGCAAGATGGCCATTTTTACTACATTAATCCTTCCAATCCAAGAGCATGGGAGATATTTCCATCTGAGATCTTCCATTTCTTTTTTCAGAGACTTGAAGTTCTTGTCATTTTGAAAAGTAAATCAATCTAAGACAAATGTACTGTATGTGCCTATTCTTAGGCCTTTCTTATTTTGCCAAGCAGGAAATAAACCCAGAATTTCCATGGGGCCCATGTTAGACAGAGTCTCCTGTGAGGCAATATAACTTTATATCATCTTAATACACCTGATTTACACTATCTTGTTGCTCAGCTCTCTACCTAGAACAGCTTTTTATTTATATTATCTATCTGTTTGGCTCTCTGTCTAGAACAGCCTTCTTGTTATGTATTATCTGTAGGTCTCTCTATAGGAGGTACAGACAAATTTCAGTACTTGATCAAAGCAGGCAATGAATACCACTGTACTCTGTACCTGGAGGTGGTGACAGTTTTTCCTATCTTAGTTCCAAACCCTGGGCTAGATTCCCCATATGATTCAGACAAATCCCTTTAGAAATACCTCTTAAAAGCAAATAATCCCTACATTGTAAATTCAGTTAAATCAGTATCTTCCAAAGACAGAGGCCTTTTCACTTGGCTCTCTTTGCTCGGAGCAGCCTTTATTTATGCACTGTACTCTTTACCTGGTTTCAGTGACAATTACTCCTATCAAAGTTCTAAACCACAGGCAAAATTTCCCACATGAATCAGACAAATCTGTTTATAAATTCTTTCCTAAAAGCAAATAGTCCCCATTTTATAAATTCACAGTTAAATCAGTAACTGCTCTAAAACTTTGGAGGCTTATTTATTTGACTTTCTGTCTGTAGCAGTCTGCAAAGTCTCTCAGCAGAGGACCTGCCTGCAAGCAGGTTTTTTTGTTCAGTTCTCCTGCACTGGAGTCATGTGACTCATATCAGTGTTAATTACTTACTCACTTTACAAAAATAAAATAAAAATTACAACTTTTACTCTCGCATGAGTAGTCTTAAATTTCTAGTGAGTTTATGCCCCAATTTAGGCGCCATTTGTTGTGGTTAATATTTTTAAAAAGCCACAGCGCAGGCCAACTATTTAATTGGCAGAGGCTCTGCTTAGCTCAGGCTACCCACAAGACCATGGCTCTGGCCAGCCAGAAACACTGGCCCTGGCACCCACAAGAGGCCATTGTGATGGCTAGATTTGTCAATCAACCACACTATCTACAATGCTTGACTGAACCTCAGACAAAACTCACCATGCCTGAGGCTCCAGGTAGAATGAAGACTCTCGTGCGTAAAGATTATTTAAAGGCTTTATATATTTGGTAATGCTCAATTAACAAGATGCCCACACAATTAGAATCATAAGCCCAACCTACATAAGAATAACTACCTGAGACTGCTAAAGACACTTGGACGCCTCCAGCAGTCTTCTCTCCTGCTCTTCTCCTTCATTTCCTTACTCCTCCTCTTCCTCTCCTTACTCCTCCCACATTAGTTACTCCCAAATTACCTAGCTTTATTGTAAAATGTAGCGGAATAAATATCCTGCTACATTCAGAAAGTTTTCTTCTGTAATTTTGTTGAAGTTATTTACTGGCCCGTTAAGTTGGGAATCTTCACTCTCTTCTATGCCCATAATCTTTATGTTTGGTCTTCTCATTGTGTCCTGGACTTCCTGAATGTTTGGGGTTAGGAATTTTGTATTTTGCATTTTTTAAAACTGTTGTGTCAATGTTTTCTATGGTATCTTCTGCACCTGAGATTCTCTCCTTTCTCTCTTGTATTCTGTTAGTGATGCTGCATTTATGACTCCTGATCTCTTTGCTAGGATTTTATCTCTAGGGTAGTCTTTCTTTGTGATTTGTTTGTTGTTTCTACTTTCATTTGTACGTCCTGGATGGTTTTGTTCAATTCCTTCACCTGTTTGGTTGTGTTTTTCTTGTAATTCTTTAAGGAATTTTTGTGTTTCCTTTTTAAGGGCTTCTACCTGTTTACCTGTGTACTCCTGTATTTCTTTAAGGGAGTTATTTATATCCTTCTTAAAGTCCTCTATCATCATTATGAAAAGTGATTTTAAATATGAATCTTGCTTTTTTGGTGTGATGAGTTATCTAGGACTTGCTATGGTGGAAGAACTGGGTTCTGATGATGCCAAGTAACCTTGGTTTCTGTTGCTTACATTCGTGTGCTTGCCCTTGGCCATCTGATTGTATCTACTGCTACTTGCCTTCACTGCCTCTGACTGGAGCCTGTCTCTCGGGCTATCTTGGTTATTTCAGAACTCCTCAGAAACCAGCTGACTCTGTGATCCTGAGATCCTGGGTGTATGAGCTTCTTGGACTGAGGCTGCCTCTGGGAATCCAGCTTCCTCTATGATCCTGGACGTGTTAAAGCTCCTGAAAGTCCAGTTTCCTCTGGGTATTGTGGGATCAGTTGCAAAGCTAGTGCCCGAGGTCTGCTCAAGGCACCCACTCAGACCAGAAGGAAGCCTTGCCAATTAGTCAGAATATGGTGTCATCACAGGAGCCGACCAACTAGAAGTCTACTGCTCTGAGTGCAGCAGATCCTCCGGGATAGGTCTGAATATGGTGTCTTCCCAGGAGCAGACCAGTTAGGAATTTGCCCCAGCAGAAACGACCAAGTGGAGGGGGCAGAATGGGAGTGATATTTGGGAGGGCAGGGTTTGTGGGTGATGGGTCCCTAGTGAACTGGGCTCCCAGTTGCAGCTTTGGCAGTTCAGGTTGTGGGAGAGGGTTCTTACCAACTGCTCTGAATGCAGAGAATCCTGTGGAATGGGTCAGAATATGATGTCTTTCCAGGAGCAGCCCCAGCAAAAAAAGCCATAAAAACAGTTCTATCAACACCCTTAAACAACTTCTATTTGGCTATATATAAAGTTAAAATGTGGGAACAGAAGTTAGAAAGGAAATACTTTCAAAAATAAAATGAATAACAGGAAGAAATAAACTTGTAAGAATTGTAAGTTACAGGACTATGAGTGATATACTGCAACAGTGGAGTAACTTGGAAATACCATGGTAATGGTTTCAGAATCATAAGTCAGTGAAAGTGAAAATGTTGTGTATCACCCTCCCCTGTCAGAGCATCTTCCTCTCATGTAATATGCACACTCTTTCACATCTCTACTCAATCAAACTGCCTACAATGACTTCTACTTTGCTGCCTTCACTTAGAGAGTGCTAGCCCTCCCTAAAAATACAGATTAAGCCTTATGTCCTGCATCACTCTCTGGACTAAAGCATTTCTATCTTAAACTGTAAACTCAGTCTTTTATTGCTAGTTACATGTTGTGCTCCTATGACTGTAAGTGCCAAGGACTGTGTCTTTCAACATAACCACATGGCATATTGTCTAAAAGTCACTAATGAAACATTTTCTTGGAAGATTTGTCAGGGTATAACATAATTGAGAGTCTGGAGTACTGTCTTCC
This sequence comes from Arvicanthis niloticus, assembly GCF_011762505.2. NCBI lineage: Eukaryota > Metazoa > Chordata > Mammalia > Rodentia > Muridae > Arvicanthis > Arvicanthis niloticus. The sequence goes on from NC_047660.1 coordinate 21,959,098, forward strand.
TGTAAAGTTGAAAGAATGAGTAACATAATCTTTTGATAGAGTCAGAGGTGAGTCCCTCTGGGTTTTACACCAACTGAACATAAGTTTAAGAAAGATGTTTTCTAATATCTTTAATGACAAATATTAATTCACATTTTTTCTTTCAGATTTTTTTACTGTCTTTCTGCTTTGTCACTTAAAAGGAAAGAAAAACAAATACCAGATGAGTATTTCCTAACCAGTGCAGGTGTTCAGAATTAATCAACTTCACTATTTTCAAGTGTATTGTTAAGTAATCAGATAAATGTTGAGGCCATTATCTGCTCTGAAGCAGGTTGTTTGCCAACCTTACTATCTAAATTTCACTTTTATGTAAATAAATTTTGAAGCTATGAAGGAATTAATATAGTAGTCAACCAAACCTAAATCTCCAATAAATACTGAGAAATATCCATAAAGTCCCTCAAACCAACATAGACAATCAAACTTGCAGTGTGGTAGTTCCAGGGGACCATACTCTTAAGCAAAGTATTTCCAACAATGCTTTCTTAATGATAAAAGGGAATCAAGTACCAACTGACATCTATATGAACAAGAGAAAAAATAATTTAAACCTTTGCCATTTATGGGCTTAGATATGTTACCCAAGTCCAATTTTCTGTACTTAGATAGTAGATTAGAGTTTAAGAAATGAAAAACATTGGCAATAAATTTGGCATTGCCTACACTTATCATCAAATGTGAACATTAACAAGACTTAATTATATTTGAAGCTAAATTATCTATTGCATAACTTTTTAATGCAGTGTACCTTCTCCTAGTTCTGAATAGTCATGTTTTTCTTAAGCAATAAATTTACACAAGCTAAGGTTGTCTTGGTACCTATGTCAAACAGACCTGAGAAAATACTGAGAGACATTAAGAGAGTCTGCATGGAAACAAATGGGAAAATGGTTAAAGACAATATTAAGTTAAGAATTCCTTTGACTTGAAAACTCAACATATTTTTGAAATGTAAAGACTAAAATTTGTTTTGGCTTTATTTTTTGAAGAAGGTTAAATTTCAGCCTCAATTAATCAAATATGAAATAAGATAATCTAACTAGTTTATGAGAAAAAAAACACATAAAGATATCCTTACAATATTTTAGAGTCATCTGGAAATATTTCAGACCATCATAATATGCCGCTATGAGTCATTGGTTGGGAATTGTTTTACAATTTTTAGACATGCCAGAGTTCCATTAAACAATGTTTCCTAATTTTTCATTGAAATAAAAAAATATGAAATGATTTCTTAAACAGAACCTGAATTATCTGCTTGAGCTTTTAGCTCATTTTTAACTATAACTGATAATGAGCCAAATTAACAACACAAAAGGAATTTTCAAATTTTCCTGAATAAAATTAGTTTAAATGGTGCAGGCAATTACATAAATACTCAGTCATGAAAAGCATTTTCTCACACACACGCGCACACGCGTGGGCGCACGTGTGCACACACACACACACACACACACACACACTCACGTACACACCACTTTTTGGCAGTCAATGGTAGTCTCAAAACCAACAGCTCCTTTACTTATGATCTATGATTCTTTTTCACACAATTAGGAAAGAAGAGCAGAAACAATGATGCCCTGGATCTCATCCTGGGCCCCCAGCCTGCCCTGAGTAAATGGAGCTTTCGGTTTACTGATGGCATCACAGCAATGCTACTTTTCTCTTCTTGTATAAAATGTTTGAATTTCTGCTTTGCATGATTGACAGGTTGTTGAAAACATTTTATACAGTTTTTCTAGAATTCTAAAAGAAGTTCAGGACATGAAGAAAAAAGAAACTATTATTTTTTTACATTTTTATTGGATATTTTCTTTATTTATATTTCAAATGTTATTCCTTTTCCCAGTTCCCCCAGAAACCCTTTTTCCCATCCCCTGTCCCCCTACTTCTATGACGGTGTTCCCTCAACCACTCACTGTCTCCCACCTTCCCACTCTGGTATTCCCCTATACTGGGGCATAGAGCCTTCACAGGACCAAGGGGCTCTCCTCCATTGATGCCTGGCAAGGTCATTCTCTGCTACATATGCAGCTGGAGCCATGGGTCCTTCCATATGTACTCTTTGGTTAAGCAAAGAAATTATTGAAGGCAGTTGGGCGTGTTGGTAGGTGCCTATGATCTTAGCACTCAGAGCCAAAGGAGAGAAAAATCGCATGAGTTTGACTTTAGCCTGAAATGTATTGCAAGATCTTATCTCAAGAGACAAAAGAAGGAAGGAAGAAAGGAAGGAAGGAAAGAGGGAGTGAGGAAGGAAGGAAAGGAAGGAAGGGGGAAGTGATAATGAGGAAGAGTATTACGGACATCAAAGGTCTTCTGTTTCTAAATTTATTATGTTTGCTATATTAAACATATAAAACTAGGAAATGGGCTTGGTGGGGTGGGCCCAGAGTGTAAACACTTTATACCAAGTCAGACAACCTGAGTTCAACCCTGAATCCTCTACAAATGGTGACACCTTAATTGCCATAAATGTTTTATTCTGTTGTATTAAAATGTATTTTCCTGTCTTATGTTTAGAGTGTCTTTTATGACATATTGATTTTTATTATCAAGTATCAGTTATTTAAAATAATGTATCCACTGAGCTTGTGCAGGCTTTCTAAATTTTGCATTATAAGACAGAGGAAGAAAAGGCATGTGATAGATAACGTTTCTACGAACTCATCAGAAAGGTCCTTATGAATAGTTGCTATTTCAAGTGACTCTTGGCAAATCCCAAACTTTGCTTGAGATATCTGTGCCTTCATAGTGGTCAACTCTAAGTGAACCCTCAGCCAGGGCTTAATCTCCAATACTTATGAGAAAGGAGCAGTCAGCAACAACACTGATTGAAAGCAGATACAGAAATAGACTTTGGTTAAAGCCATCCAGTCTATGTCCAATTACCATCAAATAATAAAATGAAAGAAATCATGCAGAGTAAGCTATGAAGTTTCCTATTACTTAGAGAAAGATAAAGGTAATATGTGAATATAAACAAGGAAGGGGGCAGGAATTAGGGAAGGGGAAAGAGAAGCCTAGGTTAAGTAAAATTATTAAAAAGCAGAAGACAGTAGCATCATGGGAAAGGGTAAGAAAGCAAGCGTTTTTTAAAAAATTAAAAATGCACAAGCAAATTTAATAAACATAGTAAGAACAGACAAAGGCGTATGATCTTCCTTTTATATATAAACAATGTCAAAAATAATAAAGTGCAGAATAAGAGAAATCACAAGAGGCATGGGAGGAGAGGGGTTGAGGAACCTACTGTAGAGTGAAAAATTATAAAGATCATTTTATAAAATATATACAGTCTTTTTCTTTACCCCTAGACCTGAGCAAAAGAATGCAGGTTCACTAGTTCCAGAAAGCAGAACTGAATGTAAGATTTTAGGCTTTCACTGCCTCGGGATACATTACGGGAGGAACGCATTATCCCTGAGTCAGAGGACACTTGCTGGATTAACATTCCTCAAGCCTCAGGGAAGAGAACCCACCTGTGGGTGGGGAAGGCCCAAAGCAGGAATACACATTCCTGACCACAAAGAGAAATGCAAGTCATCTAGGTGAGACTGAGAAATAGTTGGGCAAGTGACAGGACAACAACTGAGAAATAGTTGAAAAAGTGAAATGACAAGACCACATTTTTGAGAGGAATGGGTATACAGAGTGTTTTCCACATGACCCTGATTCACTTAGGTTGTGTTCCTCTAGAATTCTCCACTATTTTTGTTATGTATCCTTGACAACCCCTCACCTCCCCCTCCCCACTCCCCTGGTTTGCAGTTTTCCCTTTTAAAAAGCCCCTCAGCTTGCTGGTCTTTTGTCAAATTCAGCTCCTGCATGGACAAGCGATTTGACCGTTGGCTAGCCAACTCTCCCTAATAAACCTCTGCTGATTGCATCCAGGTATGGTGTCTTGCGATTTTTGGGTGGCCGTGAATTCCTGAGACTTGAGTAAGGGTCTCCTGAGTTTGGGGGTCTTCACTACCTGACATAAATCCTCCTGTGGAGGTGGCTTCTGAGGCAGGACATACCCCCACTTTGTCTAGAGATGCTCATTTATAAACCATGCTGAGGCTGATGTTTAAGTAAAGAGGTGTTTCCTGGGTATACTAGGGTTTGGGGGCAGACTGGGGATCCAAGTTGTGCCATTAAACAACCTAGCTAATGCTGTTCAGTATTAACCCCTCTGTAGAAGAGTGGAGGCTGCACCAGCCCTCCACTGGAGCACTCTGAGCACTGGGAAGACCGAATGAGAGAAAGGTATTCTAAGTAGGCTACCCACAGCCCTCTAGTTTGTGATTGTCAGTGCAGTGTTTATATCCCTTTAAAGAGGGTAGGGCACCTCACCAGTGAGTCGCTCCCCACTTGTGTCGACGGCCTCCTGAATGTCTTGTCACACTTGTGTCTAACCCTCTTGTGGCTGACAACTACGTCATGAAGCCCTGTTTCACCCATGGACTCCCAGGGGCTCTGATTTGCGGTTATTTCTTGTTTTCAGACTCCCAAAATAGCCTCAAGCCTCCTTTCAAGCCAGAACATGGATATTGCTCTATCAGGAACAGAGTTTAAAAAAACAGCCTTTGCCAATGGTGATGTGTCACAAAGGAAGCACTCATACAAAATCTCCTTCATTTAAAGCTTGTGTGACTTTCTTGAGCTAGAATTGCCTGGTAGACTCTTTATTTATTTATTTATTTATTTATTTATTTAGATTTTAAAATCTCTTTTATTTTAAAAAAGTATTCTTTTTTTCTGAGTCTTAAGAACTTCTCTAATACATAAAAACTTTGCCACCTCTTAGCACTTTTTTTTTCCTGAGCCCCACCCTCCTGCTCCTGGCTGTAAGGCCCAGAGGAAGAAACCCTTCAACCCTTGAGCTCAGGAGCCAGAGGTTCAGAGCATGAAAGAGGGTAGTTACTGGTCAGAAGAAGTTCATTTGTACAAAATTAAATTGTGAAGGATGAGACCAGCACATACACATATGGATTGATCTACAATCCATATTAAAAAAAAATAGACCCAAATTGTCATTTTATATTTGTAATATTATACAAAATAATATATTTTAAAACAGCACACACCTACCTGCACAATCTCACACACAGACATGCACACAGACACACACAAGGTGCTAGCAGCCCCTCTGCGCTTTCTTTTTGCAGGGTCAAGTGTATCAGTAGGCAAAGATGACATGGTAGGTGACCTGGTGTCCGTTGTTCCAGGCATAGACAAGGCTATCCTTGGGGTTGTAGTCTATCTGGATGGTGTAGGAATCCTCATTCCTGAACAGTAGCCTAGGGACAATTTGTGTGTTGGTGTGTGTGTCAAAGGCATAAGAGATGTTGGCATTGCTCTGGTTATAGCTGTCCATAGCATATAATACCCCGCAGAATTTCTATGGTAGTCTCTTTTTAAATAAACCAACATTGCTTACCTTGTGTAGGCTTTAGCTTCCTTACTCTTACTGGGGAGCCAGTGGACTGGTTTGTTGGTTTTGCTGTTTGGAGCTTTTCCATTTTCAATGATTTCAGATGCCTTTCCCCCTCTCAGTCTTTAAAATACAGTACACCCTTTGTTTTTTCTGACCTTTCTCAATCCTGCCAGCACAGAGTAGCTGCTTCTAACTTGCTGTTATAGCATACCCCATTTTTGTGTATGTGTGTATATGTTTTTGTAAGAGTGTGTTCAAAGTCAACATTTCTTCATGCTCTCTGACCACTCTGGATAAAAGCTTCTAGGTGTGCAGACAGGGCAGAAGAGTATGTCCCCAAAACACCCTTTTCCAGAGACAAGGAAGAGAGAACAGAATGGACTAGGCCCATCTGGGAGTGGCCTGGAAACAACACCTGGAGATTTCTTGTCAGGAAGAGTGTAAGGCCAGGGACAGATAACATAATCAGCAAGCTAGATTTCTGTGTCTACCAAAATACCTGTTGGAGAAAAAGTAAACATATTTTTAGAAAGCTGAGAAAACACTGTGTTACCAGGACTGTGAGAAGAAAAATGTTGGAGGAAGTTCCTCAAAATGAAAAAGAAAGGATACAGGATAGGAAGGAGGAAGATTGAAAGAACAAGTTAGTAAATGTAACCACCTGACACTTGTCAATGTAGATTAAAGAACAAAATTGTCACTCAGAAGATTAGAAAGGGACCAGAAATCATGAAAGTACCTAATTTCACTGAAATAAGCACAATGGGAACTAAAACTCCAGGATGCCATTTTCAACATATCAGACTGGTAAAAGTCAGGAAGCAACAGGGCGTTCCATCAGAGTAGTGAGAAGCAGGCACTTGCAAACACAGCTCATGTGTGTAGGTGGCTTTGGGAATAAGAATTAGCAAGATTTAACAATACAGATATATATTTACCCTTTGTCTTAGCCATCCCACTTTTAGGAATATAATCTGGTATTACTCTTCCAACAATAAGAAAAAAGTGTATGTTCACAGTTACTTATTTTGCTGTTTTTATTTGCAAGATAGTGAAAATAAACCAACTATCTGTACTAGGATAGTGGACACATAAATTACGATCTCTTTAATTAGTGAGATATTGTTTCACTATAAAACAAATGAAGGTCCTTTTAAAATCATTTGGGCCTGTTTCCAGGATATATTGTAAAGTAGAAAAAGAAGCAAATTATAAAACAATATTTATAGGAATCTCGACTTTGTACATAAAAATGATGCTGATGTGGCTAGAGCATAAAGACTGATAATAACAGGGTAATAAGGATGTGGAGATGGTGGAACGCTCCCATGATGCTAATGGGGTAGTAAACGTGAGGAGGCTATTTGGAAAGAAAAGAAAATAAAAGCCTGGTAATTCCTCAAAAGGTTAAATATAGATTTGTCAAATGACCTAACAAGTCCACACCTAATCATGTATTCAAATTCAATATACAATCTTCACATGAACCCTGATTACAGATGTGTATAGCATAATTATTTACAACAGATCCAAAGATAAATAGTCTATTCATAAAACAATAAATGGGTAAATAAGCTGTGTGGTATATCGATATAGTGAAATATTACCAACCTATGACAGGAATAAAGTGCCCATCTGTGTCACAACATATATAAGCTTTGAAAATGTTGTAAATACCAAAGTCAGCCACACAGAGAAAGATATGCAAATTAGTTATTACCTATAGGTAGGACAAAAGCAGTAAGGAATGCTAATGATCACTGTAGAAAAGTTTGCACAATCCTACAGTTATGCTAAAACCTAGACTTTAGATGAGTGAGCATTGTAACAACTAAATATATTATGAATGCTGTCGTGTTCAAAAAAAAAATAAAGAATTATAAACAATATCAGTTAGGCAAAATAAATTCAAAAGGATTAAAAACAGCAACTAAAGAAGTTCTAGGCCAAAAGCAGGTAAGCAGGGAGCAACAGATCAAAAGAGAAAAATACTGATGAAGACGAAAAAGAGGGACATTAGTAACCAACCATGTAAGCCAAGAATGGTACCCACTCAGTCACAAGGTGTGATCTGCTCCCTGTGTCCCTAAACTTGGTCGGTAAATACTCTGATGAGAAGTTATGCTTTTATCTGCTCAGTAGTTTTCCTCTTCTTTCTTTCCTGTTCAGTTTTTTTTCACCCAGTTTTAGTATCAAGATAAGAATTCTGACATCACCAAATGAGTTGGGTAGTGTTTCTTTCCTTTCTAGTTTATGTAATACTTTGAAAAACAGAAGTGACTCCGGGACTGGTGACATAGATGGCCCAGTAGGTAAAGCACTCGCTTTCAAGGCTAATGAGGTGATTTTGGTTCCCAGCTTTGAAATCATGAAAGGAAAGAAGTGACTACTACAATAAAGAGACAGAAAATTTTTAAAATGTTATTCGGAAACAAATCTGTCTAAAACACTCTGTCTCCCAGCACAGAGACATTTGAGCTCTACATTTATTGGTTATCTACTCAACTAAGCAGGGAAATGCAGTCAGTCTACATGTCCATCAACAGATGGGTGAATAATAAAAACATCGTGCACACACACAACTGAGCTCTAATCAGCTATAAGGAAATTCTGAAATTTGCAAATAGATGCAGTTGGAAAATATATTAAGTGAAATAACAGAGGCTCTGAAATACAAGTGCCTCGTGTTGCCTCTCAGATGAGAAACATAATGCATATGCATGTGTATTTATCAGGGAAGAGGTGTAGGTAGGGATCATGCAACTATAAAAAGGCTCATGAGATGTGAAAAGGCCATAAGAAAGGGAAAGAGGGGCATAGGCCACAGGTAATGGGAAAGTGAAAAGGGGACGCTGATGGAGAAAGGATACAAACAGGAAATCAGGTCAGGGAAATGGGGCAGGGGGTGGTGGAGGGCATCAACAAGATAAAAAATGTGTGGACATACCATAAGGAAAGCTATTACTGTGTATTCAAATTTAAAACAGAAAGAGTAACATATAATATAGATGAACTCCAGCTAGAAGATAAAAAGAAGGACCCTCCTCTAGACTACAAGCATTTGCCCCCAGGCAAAAGTTTACTGCTCCCCAAGTGGTAACAAATGGGTCTGGGTCCAGTGTCTTAAAATTTCCAAGGTTGACCAAGCTTTTGGTTTTCCTTACTCAGAAAACAACACTGTGAGAGACATAAAAATATTCTTATTTACCTCATAGAAAGCCCCAACTGTGAGACACATAAAAATTTTCTTAACTAACTCATAACATATCTTCATGTATAGTTTTGCTTATTTGAAGCAAAATAAAATCTAATGTAACAATAGGCAAAATCACTTAAGAGTGAAAACAATTGAAAATTTAAAATCATCAAAACTGTGCTATTGGATGTATGAAGACCCAAAGTAAAATACAAAACAGTATCAATTGCCTTGTATATGGATAACAAGCAACACTAGAAGAGGTACCAAAGAAAGAACTCACCTAAGTAACCATGAAAAGCAGTGTTTGGTCCATAGATTATAAAATTAAACATATGGTGCTGGAGAAATGGCTCTGTGGTTAAGAGCACTTGCTGCTCTTCCAGAGGACCCAGGTGTAGTTCAGAGCATCCTCATCCAGTGGCTCACAACTGTCTGAAACTCCAGTTCCAGGGGACCCAAAACACTCTTCTGGACTGTTGCATGGGTTGCATCCATGCATAGGATGCAATGGCAGACAAGCAGGCACACACATGTACTCATGAGTAAAAATAAATTTTAAAAAGAATAAATACATAAGTAAGTGGTAACATTCTCTTTAGTAAATCTGTTTTTAACAAGAAGTATGCCTACTAATTGGACAGATGCCTACTAATTTGGACAGACAAATACACTATGATAATAAAATCCAAGTTTTTCATTGTTAAAGAAATTATAAACTAAAAAAAGGTTGACCCCATAAGAATGAACATCTTGAAGGAAGACTCTAGCAGATAATATTTTGGTGAAATGATCCCCTTTGATAGGTCTTACAGCACAACATACTGATGTCATGCACCCTGATATGGACCTCAGGGGTAGTATTGAATGTTCAATGAGGATGAGCTGCACATTGCACGCCCAGGAAAACATCAGCCAAACCAAAAGCAAGATTGTCTCTCTAGCGTAACTGACCAGTAATTGTAAAATCCATCATATTCAAAATTAGATTAGCAATGATTAGAGGGAAATAACAAGATGCATAAAATAAATGCTATGTAGAAAGTCAGGGTAGAGTTTGAAATGAAAAAAAATTGTGGAAAATTAATAAATTTCATTAATGGTAAAACATTACATTAACTTCATTGTTTTGATCATTATCCTTATTTTCAAGAAGGACTGACTGAAATGATAAATGACTTCCATAAAGTCATACGTTACTTTTACACTATTTTATATGAATAAAATTATTTTACAATAAAATTTAAGAAATAATTTGAAAAGGAGCAAACTAGAGTGAGATTACAACATATATAGAAATGAAATGAATGGAGCATCTGTATCATACTCCCTCCCTATATGATATCAGAGGTTGGACAGAGCTTCTCTGAAACAATGTCTTCTAGGTACGAAGGGCTGTCATACTTATGAACTCACAATGTCAATGGTTGCCTGCACGGACTTGCACAAGATCAAACCAATCAAAATTTCACTATGCATCAGGAAGGGGATTATGAGACTTGAGCCCTAGCTGAGGAGATACTTGCAGCACTTGAAGGCTATGGTAGTTTGTGTAAGAACAGCCCCACAGCAATGTTTAGTTCCTAGTTGTAGACTATGTGGAAAGGATTAGGAGGCCTTTTTAAAGGTGGTTGTTACTGGGGGAAGAGCTTTGAGGTTTGTAAAGTTCAGGCCCAGTCTTTCCTCACTGCTTTTGGATCAGATGTAAACTCTAAACTACTACTCCAGTGTCATCCTTTCCTATCTACATGCGGCCATCCTCCCTATCATGCTGTTCTTGGGTTAACCCTTTGAAACTATAAGCAAACTCCACATAAAATGCTTTCTCCTATTAGTTTCCTTGATTATGGTGTCTCTTCACTGCAACAGAACAACAACTAAGAGGAAAGATGCTGACATACAGATACTCAGTTTCTTTAGAAAAGTGGCCTGGGTAGATCTTTTACTTTCTAGTTGATAGCCCCTACATCTGTGCACATACAGAAAGCACTGACTAGACTTAATGAGTTATGAAAAGACATAAAATTGGGAGAGAGGGGTAGTACGGGGATCTAAGGTGGGTTGGAGAGGGAGTGGGTTAGGTATGATTATAATACAGTGTATAAACATGAAACTCTCAAAGGACTACTAAATAACATACCACAGAAAAGAAATAGAACAACAGAAAAATGTACTCCTATAAGGTTCTAAACAGAAAGTGATATAAGGAAGTAATATTATATAGTTAGACTATGATTAAGTAAAAATTGATTTTGTTAATACTTAGTGCATTACTAAAATAATATAACAAATAATAATCAATAAGCCAATAACAGACTCTGAGCACTGAAAATATACAAATAAGCCAAAGAAATGTAGTCAAAGGGTGATAAAAATAAAAGGTGAAACAGATAGACAATTCTAGATGAAAATATAAAGTTTAGTCATTATTTTTAAATATTTCTGAGGTTTTTGTTTACAAGACAAACTTTCCTTTGAAACAATTGAGGACTAAGGATCTGGATACAGAATCCTTGCCTAGAGTATGCAAGGGTGTGGTTTGAGAGAATTGTGTTCTGAAAGCACCTAGGGCTTCCTGTTGATCATGGGGCTTCCTAGACCACAGTGTACTCTAATCTGGGCCAAACTATGCCTGCTCGCTCTGGAGTCTGGAGTCATCTTCCATCAAATGTGTCTAAGCAAATGCCAGAGATGAGTGTATTTCTGAATAAGTGAGCACCATCCTTAATTTCCCCCCACAACTTCATTGGTCTTCATTACTGCTAGTTTCTTCATTTGTTTTAAATTAAAATGTTATACTTTTTTGACAAATGACTGCTGGAATAACAGGGGATTTCCACTTAATAATATCAGATGGTGCCTGCTGTCAAAGTGTATCTCCTGATTGTCTATGTGAATTTTGCTACTGGAAACAGAAGTGCCACTCCTTCCATTTGCATTTATATAAAAAAGACTGTCTTATCTTTTTAATAGAAACTTCTCTGCATTGGTTGATTTTAGCTAGGTGCCTTGTAAAACAATATACAGTTGGATTTTAAACATTCTTCAGAGTCTTTGCCTTTTAAAAGAATGCAATTTTATTTTCTTACTGTTCTCTTTTTATTATTATTTGCATTCATGGATATTATTTTTTGTTGTCTTCTGATCCTGGGATTGAGATACATAAATGGATGGAGAGATAGACAGACAAATAGATGTTAGATGAACCGATTGATTGGTGTTTAAATATCTTAGTGCTAATGTTTAAATGTCTCAAAACCACATTTAATTATTATCACAGTCATTAATAAATGCATTAATAAGTGACTAGATTTTCAACAATGCATATCCTTAGATTTAATTTCTCTACTAGGCTAGCACAGTGCTTTTTATGCTGTGACTTCTAATTATTTTACTTATTAATATTGGCAAACAAATTTGTACAAATTAAGAAAAAATGTTAATTTATGATTTAAAGGACTACATATGAAAGAACCATTAGCTCCTTGATTGACAACTCTTTAATTCTTTACGTGAGTGACACTATTTTGCAGGAACATGACAATATGACAAAAGAAAGAAACATGTCTATTATGCTTCCTAGGCTTTTTATAAAACAAAATTTTTTTCTTCATGTGTGCAGATCTACAAAAAAGATCTGAGTTGAGTTCATTCACTCAAGACAAATAAACTCTTAAGAAAAAGGGGCACAGGTGATGGCTTGCAATGAAACCACAGTGAAGCGGGGTCTCCACTGTCCTCAGTGTGTTGCTTGCATTGCTGAAAACAAGGACTGTGAAGGGCTAGATTCTTGTTAAAAGAATATTAAATAAAGCATGTTAAGTACTCTAAAATTCAAGAGAGTGCCCTCTGATTCAAGAAAGAACATTAAAAAAAAAAAAAAAGAAAAAAGAAAAAAGAGGAAGCGAATGAGAAAAGTCCCTGAGTTCACTTAAACCCCCATTCAGTTCTGAAAACCAGGAGGGACAGAATTGAAGGAGCCTGCATTCTATGGATTCAAAGTATAGCCAAAGTAAATAACCACAATACAAACAATAATGACTAAATAATAATTTTAAAATATATATCACTATTTACATTTTTCTTCTATTCTAGTGACTGAAATATACAAATGAATGTATGCATAAATAGATGATAGATAGATAGATAGATAGATAGATAGATAGATAGATAGATAGATAGTAGGTAGGTAGGTAACTAGGTTTTAAGTAGATAGTTGATACAAAGATACTCAGCTTTGATTTTAGTTTGTTTTGATTTGGTTCAGTTCCTTTGATTTAACTCAAAGAGGGGTTGCTATACAGAGAATATTATTTTTATTCTGCACTAAATTAGGGCACCAGTACTGTGTGACACAGCTCAGTATTCAAGTAGCTGGCTTTTCTTGAAGAAAGAAAAGGCTCAAGTTGACTTAACAAATTCCATTTATTGAAGGTTCATTCAAAACTCCATTTTCAGCTCAGACTCTAGAAAGTGACTTAGTTAATTGGGAACATTAAGAATCACCAAGGGTATAATTGCCCCTTTCATTTTGCTTTAGGAAAAAAAAGAAAGTGATTTATCTCAGAAAACAAGAGCCAAGGGGCCTAGGAGGAAAGAGAATTAGGAGATTTTGGTTCAAGAGAAACATCAGGAAAAGTCTTGTCATTGAATCAACTCAAGGCTTGATAAAAAAGCCTTTAGTGTCTCTCAAACACAATAGAAATTATAGCATGTCAAGAACCCACCAGTTAACAAAAAACACAACCTACCGTCTCCTTTGGCAAACCAAACGATTCTGTCAAATGTATCAGCTCAACCATGATCAGTGCTTAAGCACACACACACACACACACACACACACACACACACACACACACGGAATGAGAAAAACTAGTAAAACTAGTGTTGATTTTGGTAGGATGACAATATTACCTTTGAAAAGAATTATGCTTTAAAAAATTCTTCTCAATTAATGTGGACTCCTGAGATGTCTCAAACACTGGACCACCAAAAAGGCAGCATACACCAGCTGATAGGAGGCCCCCAACACATATACAGAATAGGACTGCCAGGTCTGTGTTCAGTCAGAAAACATGTACCTAACCCTCAAGAGACTAAAGGCCCCAGGGATTTTAGAGGTCAGGTGGAGTGAGGAGAGGGGACAGCTGCATGAAGACAGGGGGAGGGGGAGGAGGTATGGGATGTGGCACACTTGGAGGGTGGAGGGGGGCAATAAAATCTGGAGTGTAAAAAAAAAAAAATAGGACAGATATCCAGACCCAAAACTCTACCAACCACCTAACTCAAAATGCCTAGGTCCCACCACAGCAAATGTCTCCTCCCATATTAAGGGTCTCTGAAAGAAGCAACATAGATGAAACTCAAGACAATGAACTTAAAATGGCGCGCACACACACACACACACACACACTCACACACACACACACAGACACATATGCTCAAGGACTCAAAGAGGATATAAATATATGCTAGAATGAAGACATGGAAAACACAGGCAAATTCTAGAATAAAATAAGGGACACAATTCAAGATACATTTACTGTTTTAAAAAAATGTATTTTAAATTTCACATGAAAGCTTACCATAAGCATTTAGGAAAAATATGAGGAATCTACTATAAAAGTTTTCTTGTGTACTCACATGTCAGTCTTACACCAAAGTACAAAATTTTATCAGCTGTTCTATTTTGCCTACATCAGCCTATACCACCTCTCATAGTTCAATGTTTGTCCCATAATGGAGATTTCATCTCCGTTGACAAAATAAAATAACATTTTCTTCTTTCATTTTCTAAACATTGGGATGAATTCCTTCTAGCACTTTCTTTTGCAATCAATTCCAATTTTCTTTTAGAAAATTCAGTCATAGAATGAATGGATCAAGTCTAATGGGACACTTACTTTGTTTAACTGAATTGAAACATCTTAATCATGAAGCAAAAGTAGTACTGCCTGTGCCCTCTACAAATGTTTCCTGCATGCTGCACAAGCAATGCAAGCATTTAACTAAAGTTCATTCGTTTGATGTTCCCAGTTCTGCCTTAACCATACTAGAGATCTTCTGTACCCAAGAGTGGGTACAGAAAATAGGCCTACATTAACTGCAAAGAAAGGAGGGTGTGAAATTGGTAAAGTCAACATTTCTGTGGACTGCTCCTTCTGCCAAATCATTTGTCTTCATGAGAACTTCCAACGACCTCAAGGAAGGATTGCAAACATTTTTGTCTAGCCACAAGAGCTGCTCCTCTTGAGAAAATGTCTTATTTAAATCCTTAGGTTCTTATTCAGCAACTGTTTGATCAAGAAAATGACTTTTGACTATGAAACCTTGGTGAGTCTTTCACAACTTTCTATAATTTATTTAAATATCACTTTTGACTTAAAGGGCACTAAAAATGGGAGAGATATCCCTGTACACACGGCAACAGACCACAACTCCTTTTTCTGCTACTCTTTTTAAAATTACAAATATAGAGCCACTGGACTGATCAAACTAGTTCAACATTTTGCCTTGCCACAAAGAAACACAAGTTTCCTTTGGTCCACCCAATGCTATATATAAAGCACATAGCCACCAAGAAGAAAAATCTGTATGCAATTAAAATAATAGTTCTTATGCAAACCAAAACTACCATCGTTTATGTTTCTAAATTAAAAAACTAGTATACTGTAAGTTGATCTTAATGTCTCGGGTAAGATATGTTTACCACCAAAAATCACCTTTCTAAGGGGCAATGGGGGAAGGGGGGGACAGTGAGCAGGATGCAAAGTGAATAAGTAAAAAAATGAAATTAAATTAATAAAAATTACCTTTCTAGTCTTCACTCTTCATATCCTGATCTAGATTCGCTCATCAGAATATGAAGTTTGGATCTTGAACCTGAATAAATAAGATGCATAAATATGGAGTTATTGACACACAAGAAGTTCACAGGAAAAGCTACACTGAACATCATGGATCCACAGGGCCCATCTTCAGTGACACCATGGTTGCTGACCATCAAGAAGGAGACACAAATCTTTAAGAGATAGACTCTTTTTTCTTAAGTCAAAGAAGATTTCCTAGCATTGTTAACAAAACCAAAAGCTGGAATAATACTGCTCACTTAATATTATTTTAAATTGTCAACATTGATATGCTTCAATATGGTAACACATGGGAACTTAAAGGAGGGGCTTCTTGTTTCCTTTAAAATCAAGATTCAGTGGTAACTACGCTTCGAAAAATTACTCGTGTGTGCCTTTAGATGATCGTATTCAAGGTTCTAGCAAATTGACAGGTTCTTAGCTTTTTGGAGGTAAAACTGACCCATGTGGCAACGTGTTTTTCTTGACTTCCCTGGCTTTCAGATGCCTAGGATACATTATTAAAAAGTAGCTTCAAGAGTCATGCATGGTAGTGTATGCGTGCTGCCCCAGAATTAAGGAGGTCAAGGCAAGGAGAGGACAGTCTAGACTACCTGAAAGAACATTATTTTTTTTAAATATGAGTACCTTTAAAACTCCCAAGTAGAAATATATGCAGCACACATATACACACCAAATGAAAACAAATGCATGTATTAACAAAAACACACACACGTGATTGGACTTGTTCATATACCAATATATATGCATAGCGTCAAACTCATGTGCAAACAAGATCAAATACTTATTCTCATGTATGTACTATGTCCACACACACACTCATATGAACATACATACAAATGGACATAGAAATATACACATATACATACACACATATATATGTATACAATATATATACTATATACATATATTGTATTTTATATATATTCACATAAATATATACATATATGTGTATATATACACATATATATACACACACATATACATATAACCAATACACAAAAATATATAACCAATTATGGGCATGCCCATAAATGTTCACCCAGATGTGCAGTTATACAAGTGTCCACCTACTTCTACATCATTCTTCACTCTCACATTTCTTAAGGCTAGCAATATATTAAAATACTTCTTCATTTCTTTTATGAAAAAACTAAATCTAGTTTGCAGTGTAAATTGGAGTTTTCATTCCAAAACTCACACTAAATATCAGAAATCTCTTGAAAAATGAACTCATTGTATGATGTCATTTATTTCATCAAATTATTTGTTAATTGCATTTGAAGAAAAATAATTTTTACAAACACTTTAATAACCATAATTTCTGTAAGCTCAGATTATATGATTTATTTCTAACTGGCATGTTTTATTAATTACAGTGAGAGGTCGTTTGCCTGCAGTAGCAATTATGGAAGTATATTCCAGAGAAGGCAAACACTGTATAAGAAAGGAATGAATGTTACTATGTATAGCAGGCCCTGAACTACTCACGTCAGCATGTTCTACATTTAACTTAATTACTTCTCATGACAAGCCAGAGAGATAGGCATCTGCCTCCTTTTTTATAAGTCAGGAAACTGAGGTTTGTAAAGTTTTGATAATTTTCAATATTTGATACCACATAAATGAAAATTGGTACTATGAGTAAGATCTTCTTACCTCTAAAGCCTGTTTTTAATATTATTATCACCATCATCATCATCATCATCATCATCATCATCATCATCATCATCATCATCATCATTATAGAAAGCTGTCAAATGAAGTGAGGTTAGGCACAAGGGTCCTGAGAAAATAATGCGATGAAAAATGTTAGCAATAACTTTAAATTTCTAAGTAGTAACAGGTTTTATTGAACATATTTGATTTTCTTTAAGACTAATTTAGAAGTACCAGAATACCATGTTCAAAAGATGAGACAAAACACAATAGCAATCTATAATTTTATTTCTAAGTCAGTATTCTCATGTTTCTATGAATATGTAAGCAGTAGTGTATCTGTTTTAGCTCTTAGCTATAGAATACAAGTGGCTGCCTGCTGCTGTATCATTTTCCCATTCCTCTTGAATGCTCACTGGGCTACAATTTGAAGTCACCATTGTATTTAGATGTGGCCGAGCCACTGAGCCCTTGCCAGTGGGATGTGGAGGAACATAATTGCCTCATTTCCAGGCATGGTCCACAGATTTTCTGCATGGCCTCACCCATGCCCCTGGGTGCCAAGTGCTGAAGATAAGAAGACTCTGTGAGCCTAAACTCACAAATAATGACGTGGATTAGGGTTCAAAATGTCTGCACATGCCCCCCATCTTACAGAAGAAACGGACATCTGTCACATGAGTTGGAATGACCAACCGTCCCTCTCCACAGAGAGCAGCCCTGTAATACCACTGTCTCCGTGTCTGCAAAGCACTCAGCATCATCGCATTGCACTCATGTGGATGATATACACTGTCTCTGAAGTACTAGGATATTTATATATGAAGGCAAATAATAATAGGTTTACTAAGACATCATGTTTGCTTCATTTTATGTTGTTCATTTTCTTTAGTGGGCAGCAAGTAAGCAAGTTATTTTTATCTTAAAAGTTCAAAAGAAAAGACATATAAAATAACCTGCAGTCTGTGCTTTGCTTTTTAATTATTCTTCTCTCTTACATTACATTCTGACTATAGTTTCCCCTTCCTCCAGTTCTCCCAGTACCTCCTACCTTCACTCTCCTTCAGATCCACTTCTACTCCATTTCCCTCCAGAATGCCATGAATATCAAGCAACTACAACACAAGAAGTTACAGTAAGACTAAGCACAAACCCATGTCCATAATTTATTATGTACATATAAGATTATACCCATTCTATAATACCTATGTCAGTACTCCTAGCTAAAAAACGCATGTAGGGATGGAAAATAAATACATGTATGATTAATTCTGGAAAATATATATTTAACCTTAGTGCCTGGCACAAAGTAGTGTTCACTTAAATGTTATTTAAATGGTATTTTGTTAGTATTATTATGGATATTTTTATTTTAATCAAAGCATTCCAGTGCTTTGCTATAAAACAGGTGAATGAATATAATTCTCAAAATGGACATGATTATATCATTTAGTCAGTTATAAAATTTCTTACAGTCTATAAAGAAATTCTCTATGATTTGACATAATTTATGGAAGTTAAGTAGACCTATTAGCTTGAGTGATAATTTGAGGATTAATTTTGAAATGGGCACCATTGTTTAAGGAATCAATAAAGTTGTGGGACAGCTATCTTTATTAGCATCTTTTAACTTTACTTCCTCTATATCCTGACCTCATTCTGTGGAAACATTCCATCCACAAGGCTTGAGAACCATTACAAGCTATGCCACATCCCCACCATTCAGCAATCACAACGTAAAATGTCTGACTTTCGTGACAGGTGCATCAACAAAGTCTCAGGTCACCCTCAAGTCACTACTCATGGTGCCCAGGACCATTTCTGAACCATCCCTGAGCTCTGAGCTGAATTCCTCTGGTTGGCCAGCTTGGTCTGGTTTCTATTCTGGGGGAATGGAGTTGAAGTGAAGGGTAAATTAGACTACATCACATTAGACAATGTAAGGGGAGGGTGTGCAAGGAGCACCAATACAGTTCTCCACTGTGTCTGCATATGTAGATATATTCCCACATATATTTATATAACCACAGTTTTTATGCAGATGTTCATTATAATATTGCCTACATTAGAAAATAGTCACAATTTCTTGTTGAAAAATAATTTACGTGACTAGTAGAATGTCAATAAGATTTGAGGAAATACAAGCAATAAAACATTTCATTATATACTAAATGTTCCTGATATACTAATATGATGGCTAATTTTATATCAACATTACAAGGCTGAAGAGTGCTCAGATATCTGGTCAAACATTCTGGATCCTTCGGTGAGGATGTTTCCACATAGGACTAGCATTTGAATCGGTAGAATGAATTAAACAGATGGTCTTTTCCAGCATGAGTGGGTTTCATCAATCTGTGGAAGGACTACCTGGAACAAATACTGAGAATGATGAAGAATTTGGCGTCTCTAGCTTGCTGTTCATAACTCTTTATTTTTCATGCCTTTAGGGTCAACTCAAGTATCTAGCTTTCTGACTGCTAATGATGGAAGTCTTCAGCTTCTGTAACCGTATTAGCTAATTAATAATTGCATTCATTAATGTTAATTTCTCATTTAGGCAATCTTACATTCTTAAAACTCTAAGCAATTTATTTTACTTTAAAGTACTTTAAGCTATATTGTACATATATATTCTGGAGTATCTGGATAGACGGAACAAATAGGACATATAGTTTTGTGCTATTAATGATGGGAAATCCTGGAAATGTGTCACTGGGCAATTTAATCATTGTGCAACAATCACCAATATGTATATTCATATAAGCCTAAATGGGATGGTCAGTCACTCACTCATGGTATATTGATACAGTCAAGAGACACTATAAACGTCATATAGATGTGGCCTCTGCCAGCATAAGGTATAATAATACTGAAGAGAGGGGAATAAAAATTGACTAAAACACATCATTTACATGTATCAAACACTCAAAGAATTTTTAAAATTACTATTTTTCATACAGAAATAAACATGAACACCCACCTCATTAGTATACACATTTCCTGCCTTAAATAAGTGGCAACAGTATGAATATAGCAAAGAACTGTTTTAAAATAAATTTCTCTGTGATTCAGGATCAAAAGACACACTACTAAAATCTTTTTGTGAGTAGTCATGGACTTTTAAAATAACGATAAGATTTATAGAATAATAATTATAAAAGCCAATATTGTAATTATTTGTTAACATTATTAAATATCATATGTTATACATAATTTATATTATATACTTTTATGTGGCAGAAGTGTAAATTTGTTTAGAAGTGCATGACTGTGTAAAGATACAGATAATATTAAAATAAAATTATCAAAGGGTAAACACACATGATTGCAGAGCATTAGAAGTCCTCTATACCGAAAACCTAATGAAGCTAGTAACATGGCTCAGGCAAAAGCCCAAAGCTTCGAAACCAGGTATCATTGTGTTCAAAGGTAAAAACATGAAATCTCCAGGAGATAGTGATTCTGGATTCCCAGAGTCCCAACACCCAGCACACAGAGATTCTAAAGTCCTGATGGCTATAAGGATAAAAGCACATTCTAATTCTGGGACAGAGGGAGAGAAAGAGAGAAAATATAAGAAAGAACACATACCTTTCCTCTTCTCTGCCTTTCTCCCTGGGTCTTCTACAACTGGATGATTCCCACTCGCAGTGGATAAGAACACCTTCCTCATTCAGCCCTCTGACATTAAATAATAATATCCTCCAGAAGCATATATGTATATGTGTATGTGTGTGTATATGTATATGTGTGTGTATATGTATATATATGTGTGTGTATATATATATATACACACATACACACACATACACATACACGTATATATTCACATATATATTCACATATATTGCTTTGCCAGCTGCCCATATTAGCATTAACTGTCAATTTAACTCAAACTAGAACTCATTTGAAAAGACTCTATCTATAGCTATCCATACCATGTTGATCTGTGGTCATGTCTACGAAGAATAATACCATTATTATTTGATGTAGGAAAGCACAAACCAGTGTGGTTGTTACCATTTCTTATGCAGGTAGTGTTAGCATGTATAGATTAGCTAGTGAGCAAGTCAGGGGGTGGGGTGGGGAATGAGAGCCATCAAGCATTCTCCTTGGTTCCTGACTCCAGGTTTGCACTTGACTTACCTCACTGATGCACTGTGAACAGGAAGTGTAAGCCAACTAAGCTTATAAGAGGCAGACCCAGATTTCCAACTCTCACGTCCTGGACCTGGCTTACCCAAGCCCATGCCAGCAGGGTCAGCTCTATTTCACTGTCCAAGTGAAGTGCAGAGCCTGCTGCTCCCAAGTGCTGCAACAGGTGAGAGGCAAGGCCATCTCTCTCACTCTCAAGAGCTCAAGAACAGCTCTCCATCCTGCCATAAATGGCAATGGGCAAGGTGGGGTAATCTCTCTCTTGCCTGTGCCATTGTACAGCATGAAAGTGGTGTGCCTGGCTCTCCCACATTCACACCCTTGGATCTGGTTCACCTGTATCCCTGCCACCAGGGTCAGCTCTCTAAAGTGCTCTAAAGTGACTCTAAAGGGCCCACTCTCTAAAGTGCTGCAACCTGTAAGGGGCAGGGCCAACTCTCCAACACCTTCCCTTGGGACCTGCTCACCCAAAATCTTCACAATCAGGGCCAGATTCCTGAGAAAGGTACAATCTGCTCTCCAGAACACTTCAGCTAACAAGAAGCTGAGCCAGGTCTCCTGCTCTCATGACTTGGAGCTAGCTCTGCCAGAGTGCCCAGGAACATCCACCTGGCCTTTAGTTGTAACAGAACCCAACTTCTGAAGGTCTGCAAACTCAGACATTGCCCCCGTTGTCATCATTGGCCAGGACATCAACAGAGCCTTAGGTCCTATCGCTGGTCACTCACTTCAAGTTGTTCTTCACTACCCTCCCCTCCTGCCTCTTTTCACTGTGTACACATCCTTCTGCTTCTTTTTCTTTCCAGTCTCTTCACGGCTTATTTGCTCATCTTAGTAGCACCAGTGCCACTGAGTGCCTGGGGTTACCTCAGGAGTGCTATGCCCTATCTCTGCCATTTGGCACTGGGTAGAAGTTGTCTTATTTATGGTCTGCTGGCCTAGGATTTCATGGCACTGGGCTGAGGTTCATCTGGGGCATGCTCTTCCCATCTGGGCCACATGATGCTAGTCTGGGGGGTCATCTCAGTCATGGTCTCTGAGATCTAGAGGTTGAATTTTTTTAATGAGGGAAAGAAAGATTGTCAACAGGATTTCACTATTTGCAGTGGCATTCAGTAGCTAATAGAGAAGCTAAATGCCATTTAATTCTGGAGTGTGAGAGAGTGAAAAGCCTCATCTCAGTCAATGGTTCTGCCAGAACTGGATTCCCTATGTGTACATGTTAGTGCCTTGATTTTGTTAGTTCTTATCAGACTTTCTGTGCCAATATTACAGAGAACGGGATAGTATATCTCCTACTTATATTTTCTTGTGTAGACACTGTTGATTCCATAGACTCAACTGATGGTAGAGTATCAATAAAGAAGGAGCCAGTGGCCACAAGTCACCATGGGAAGAAATGAGACCCTCAGCTGAATACAGGCCCATGAGACCATGGAGAGAGAGAGAGAGAGAGAGAGAGAGAGAGAGAGAGAGAGAGAGAGAGAGAGAGAGAGAGAGAGAAAATTATTCTCCTAAAAGCAAAAAAAATTGAACCCCCTATTGTTAAGGTAGCCCTATCATCATGAGCACAACAAGAACTAAGAATCATCCACTGAATTTGACCCCTTGGAAACAATTGCCAGTGCTGATGATCAGACAGTAACAACTTATGAATGCAAAAGTCAAGATACACTTTTGTCCTAATACAAAAGCATGAAGGTGGTGTGGTCTTTATTTTTGCCAGGCTGAGTAGAAGTCATAAGAGAGAATGACAAACAAGTAGAAGAGAAAGTAAGTCCTTCTCACCAAAAAGTCATGGGAAGGAACCTAAGGTCAGTGAGAAGGCGTGATCTAAATTATAAGAAAAACATGGATTTCTCTGAATGAAAAGGATGAAGAAAGCAAAGATGAATATATAAAAATCTAAACAAAGTTGAGAATTTTAAGAATTAAAATAAACATTATAATCATGGCAGTCGTTGAATATTCTTATTTTTAAATGTTTTAAGAAATTGAGTGATTGGTGTAACACTTCAACATATATGAAAACACTGACATGTAAGCACTCTTATGTCCTGCTGAAAATTATTTAAAAGGTAATTACTATTTAATTTTACACTATACTCATTTTCATCTGTTATCAAATAAATATCTACTTCCACAAAATAACGGATGTTACTGAAGATGAAGCACGAAATGCTGTGACAAATGAGAGATGCACTTTAACTGGAAATTTCTCTACTTTCTGTTGGATCAGTGTGGCAGAAATGTGATAGCAATGGAGGTAGTTGTGAGACTTCTGACTCACAGATACATTTTCCTCTATTCAGCCCTACTATGGACTTGATTTCATACACCCGAACTACATAAAAAGCATCCCAAGTGCTGGACAGTCTATACATAAATAAAGAGAGGTGCAATTGAAGTGAAGGGATAGAGAAACATTCGGTGTCTTTGTGATATTTAGTTTAGTTGTGAGGTAGTTTGTATGTCTCAGATTACATCCCCATTTTCATGTATCATCATATTTTATTATGGTTTCTGATAATGGATAATAAATCTGTGCCTGTGGTTGGTATGAAATAATCATACTTAAACGACCAAGATTTGTGGGGTTTATCCTTCTAAGAAAATCCTTCTAATCCTTCTCTGTGTGTTTGTGAGTCTTCCTCTTACATTAAACCATATGTGCATCTTACAGCTTTTCCTGTCCCCTTCTCTCAGTAGAGAAGTTTCACGTTAGGTGTGATAATAGCCAGACCAGGGAAACAAGTTTAATTTTTGTTAGCCATCAAGTTAAAGCATTTTGCAACTCAGGTTATTTCTGGTATAAAAAGTGTGCTAGAATATTGTCACTCATAAGATTATGAATATATCTTCACATATGAACATAATATTATTACTTTCCCGGGAAACTGCAGCTACATCACCTTCACTAGTCTGCATCAGAACAAGCAGGCAAGACTCCCTAGAGAAACATCACAAGCTCTGGCCTCAGAAGGAGTCATGAGGCATCAATCCTTTGTCTTAGACAGAAGGGTTTGGTACAATCTTCCCTATGTCATTGGCTGGCTTTGGGGAGCCATTTTTAAGAGGACAGAAATGCAGAATTCTACCTGTAGCTCTCCAAGACTTGTGTGTTACTTCTGCTGACCATGGACTCTCTGATCTCCGCTGTGGTCAGCCAAAAGTTCAGCCTCCTCCCACTGGTCCTGTTTTTCCAGCCACCGTGTTGGAGCTCTGTTTCAGGTAGTCACTGACTGCATAAAAGCACACCCTTCCTTTTCAAGACTTTGTTGTCAATCTTCTAGAACAGTGATTCTCAACCTTCCTAATGCTATAACCCTTTAATACAGTACCTGGTGTTGTGGTGACCTCTAACCATAAAATTATTTTTGTTGCTACTTCATAATTGTAATTTGGTTACTGTTTTGAATTGTAATGCAAACATCTGTGCTCTTCACTGGTCTTAAGTGGCCCCTGTGGAAGGGTCATTCGACCCCTGGAGGGCTCGTTACCCACAGGTTGTGAACCAGTATTCTAGAACGACCTTGTTCTCTTTCCCATTAGATGGAGACTGCCCTACCTGTAGTCTCTGACAGAATTTATCAGCAGTCCCCCACCTTCAAGACTCAAATGCTACATGTCAAGTCCTTGGAGGGATAGTCTTAAAGCTCCTGACTATACTCAGTATGGAATAAATAATTATCATTCCTCCTCCCCTCCTCCTTTCTCTTTATCCTCCTCCCTTTGTCTCATTGTCTTTCTCCTCTTTTTAAAAATTGGCTGCCCTCAGCCAAATTTAGCATCAGGACACTATGACCTGACTTTTAAAATTAGAACATTACCATTTTTTTTTAATCCAGTAAAGTTTTCTATAAAGGTACAATGAAGATGCTGCCACTGTCTTCTCCACTAACAAGGGCTTCACAAAAATGATATTAAATCCAAATAATGTAATGAACCGAGGAGACTTTACAACTAATTTAGCCCTTCAATTTAAATAAGAAATTAAGTGATCTATGGGACAACTTGAGAACACCCAGTTCTTGGCAGAGCGGAAGGCAGAAAAACTTGTTCTCCGGCCAGAGGCTGTTTGGTCCTTTCAGAAAACACAAGCCAGTAGCCACACTACCTCAGAGCGCACCTGCAAATTCAAACTGGTTGAAGCTTTTATTTTGCAGACAAGTGTCAGAACACATCAAGTGCAATTTTATTGGAATAGTGAAATTTTAAAATGTATGACTTTTATATACAATTTCAACCAAACTGAGCACATTCATTATTTGACTGAGCTTAAAGGTTACAACAGGAATTTTTAAGGAGTCTTAAAGTAATTATTTAAAACATAAACCTCCTACCCATAGAGTCTGGTAGGTGTGGCTGCTGTGTCACATGTGTATCCAGAAGTGGCAGAGGAGAGAGGTTCTGTCTACCTTCAATATTCTGACCTATGAACATCTGAATGACCAGTAGCTTAAAATTCCCTGAAAAATAAAAAGCAGGTCTGAGAAGACCACTAGTCTGGCACCAGGGGGCCCAGAAAGGGGAGTTATTCTGGTGCCAGGCAAGCTTGCACAGGCTTCCAGGATAAGTGGCAAGCCAGAGTCTAGGAGAACCCCACCTTGGACCACAGGTCCCTGGGGGGGAAGGAAAACTTAGCAGAGACAACTCTTGCAAGGGGCCACTGGCTGGTGGGGACAGATGAGAAGAAGTGAGAAGTGGTCCTAAGATGACCACCAGACCAGTTCCATGGGGATTGCACAAGGAGCTAGACTGAGATGACCACCAGTCTTTTGCCATGTAAATCTTGAGGGCAGATAATTCCATAAATGGCCCTCATTGTCTCTACAATGCATGAATGGGGCATAGCATTCCTCAGACCACTTCTGAAATGACCCCAGATATTCAGAGACTCTGGGAACCACTAAGAACAGCAAGTAAGTGGTGATAAAACGAAAGAGAAGGAGAAACAGAAGGATGCGGGCACAATGAAGAGAGGTAGAACTGGAGACTCCAGGGTAGTGAGGAACAGCCCGATGTGAGTAACCTGTGATGCCACCTGGGACCATAACGGGATCCAGGCCTGTGCTGCCATAAGGGGCCATGTTTGGGTCCATGACCCTCTAGCAGCAGGGATCTGTTTCTATCAAAAACCATACAGTTTTCCCATCTGGATTGCCACCCGGGGACATGTTAATGTCTACAAGCTGTAAAGAACTGGCCGCACTCCTCACCTGTGCATCATGGGAGAACTGGCTGTGGGGTCGTAAGTGTTGAAGATCTGGCCCTGCACCTTGTCTGGACAGATCAGTAGAGCTGTCCCTGGATGTGGGGGTTGCAGTTCAGCAAAACCAGAGAGTGTGCTCAGGAGATCTGGCCCTACCTCTTGTCTTCTGGGTGGTGGTTCAGATGAGAGGTAGATACCTTCTTCCCCTCCCTCCTTTCTAACCGTCTATGGCAGGCAGGAAAGCTGATCATGCTTCTCACAAGCTACAGCACTTGGGGAAAGCAGGCTCTGCACCTCGCTTATGCAACTGGGTAGAGCTGGCCATGGTGGTGTGTGTGTGTGTCGAGGGGAGCAGTTCTGGTAAGCTGGTCCCAAGGGCATGAGAGTGGGAGAACAAATGGGATAGCCAGCTCAAGTACCTCTCAAACCCAGATTCAGGACTTTGAATTGGTCCACCCAACATTTACCCCACTGATGAACCGCTGGAGTACATGAAGGGGCAGTTCCTACAGATCCTATAGATCATATAGGATTTCCATGACACAAGGCAACAACAGGATATCCAAGAGGAGTCTCAGTTAGGATCCAGTATTGACAGTGTAGCAGAAACCAGATGCCTGGTACCAGACCAATGACTCAACACAACGAAGATTTGCAAGCAAAGAAGAATGAAGGAAAGGGTGTACTGTGGGAAACGCAGTGATCCACTGCAGCTTCCACAATGAGTTTTTTTTTTTCTGTTAGGGGAGGGGCTGTAAAAGTGGAGGGCCGAACGAGAGAAGGGAAAGATGAATGGGATTGGGGTGCATGATGTGAAATTCGTGAAGAATCAATAGAAAGTTTTGTTTTGTTTTTTTTTGTTTTGTTTTGTTTAAAAAGGAGTACCACAAATTTGATTTAAATCTGATTTTTCCCATAGAGTAAACAAATGGAACAAACTTGGATGGATGGATGGATAGATAGGTAGGTAAATAGTAGTAACATTTGGATAGATGGATAGATAGGTAGATAGATAGAAGTAACATTTTTTTCTCTCTCCACAGATTTTTCTCCAACCCACAGCTGGATCGCAAGGCTTCCTCTAACAGTGGTGGGTTACCACCAGCTTTTGTCAACTCTGTTTGTACTTCCTGTCATGTCTATTAGATTATGAATAGAATGTAGACACGTCAAACCACTTTTATCTTCTCATGCAACTAAAACAAAACAGGAAGTCATTAATAAATGTACTGGAAAAAATATGTCAAAATTAAAGCCTGCAATAGTTTCCCTCTGGAAACTATGACTTCTCCTTTTAAGTGCTTTTATCTTTAAAAAAAAAAAAATCTTGTTTTAAAAGCTACTAGAAAATCCCTGGTACCTCTAGCATATCACTGAGCCACTGAGTCTAGGGGAAGAACCCTAGATCAAACTACAGATTAACTGCCACTGAATCTGTAGGAGGGGCCCCAGATCAAAAGGCAGATTAGCAAAAGACAACCTGACTGTGTGTACCTTTTTATGTGACACTAGAGCCTTCACATATCCGAGGTCCTAAAGGGAGAAGGAAACAGGCATGTTTTTTGTGGTGGGTCTGATGAAGAAGGCCACCACAGAGAGAATGGCCTAATGGTAACTAAACCACAGGGACCTGAGGAGACATACTCAGTGAGGTTCTCTTCAGCATCCCTCTGTGTTCTTTATGTCCCTGGGTTTTTCAGGTATTTGGAGGATACTTTAGAATAAGTTTCGTGGCCTGCTTTAGGAGAGATGGCAGGGAAAGGTGGGCATGGCCTTCCAGTCTCTACTATTTCCTCGATGCCCC
The DNA here is from genome assembly GCF_011762505.2 of Arvicanthis niloticus. Lineage (NCBI taxonomy): Eukaryota > Metazoa > Chordata > Mammalia > Rodentia > Muridae > Arvicanthis > Arvicanthis niloticus. The sequence goes on from NC_047660.1 coordinate 21,987,457, forward strand.
AGTGGCTCATTTGAGGGTAATATAACCTGACTCCCACCAACACCAGGTCAAGTTATTCATGCACAGTGATGTCCTCAAATTGCGCCTCACACCAGTTTGATATTTAACACATTTGAATCTGAGAAAATGTAAAGTGTCAAAGACACAGACTTTTAACTGGATTAATATCTTTGCTCTTCCTTTATTGGCTTATGATTCAGGCAATTTAAGTGGCTTTTTACATCTTATTTCCTCTTTGATAAAATGGAGGACACGCTAGGCCACCAGTGTTTAAAATGCTCAGTCAGAGTCATAGTTGGTTCCTCCTATTTCTTGCCTGAATTCGCCTTATGCCAGAGGAAACCATAGCAAAAGTTGTTTATTCTTTTTTAAATTGTGTTCAAGTCCCTCTTTGCTGTAAGTCCTTTGCCAACTCTCCGAAACTGGACACTGGAATAACAGAAAAATCCTTTCAGGATCCAACACTTGCTTCCCAAATCAGATCACCATCCTGGCTGGTGTCTTTTATGCCCCAAGTTCTACTTATTGCACTTAAAATCATTCTTCTCTTTCACAATCTGATCTTCAGAAAAGCTCCCATTAACCAAAACTCCTTTTGGACTCTAACTAACCTTAGGTAAAATATCACTTTTCCTAACCTCGTTCACTCTCATTTACTGTATCCAGCCCACATGAGCACCCACAGCACTGTGGTCTTTCCGTAAGACACTGCAATAAATTGTCTCATGTTGACATTATTAGTTACTTGCGGCCAAGATGATTATATGCCAGACATAACACCAAACATATCAGATACCTTATCACATTTTCTACTCCAAACAAATCTAGAGAGACTTTTTATTTTTCTTACTTTATAAAGGAGAACAATATCCTAGCAAAAAAAAAAAAAAAAAAAAAAAAAACAGTGACAAATGTATGCAGTTATTCCTTGTGACATTATTTATAATGGCAAAACATGGAGACAATGCAGACATCCAGGGAGAGGATTGGTTGACCAAACTATAGCACAAATACAAGAAAATGCTTTTCACTAAATCAAGGAAATAAGTACCTTCTGCCTATAAGGATATGGAGCTTTGAGACTTTTTTAACGCACAGTATCTAAAATTTGCTGAAAACATTGAAAAGAAAAGCTAATACCAGGTAATAATCTTAAATTGAAAGGAGACTTCCCTAATGACTGGAGGAGAAATAAATACATGTGTATAAGGCAGTTTGAGCTTATTCATGTCCACACTACCCTCTTTTGTTCACACTCCCCTCTCCAAATAATATAGACTTCTTGCAAACAGCAAAGAGTTGGCCTTAATTTTTCTTATTCATTAAGCCAATCCACATTTTTTATTGGAAAGTGCAGATTGTTTGTGATTAGGTTTAATAATGAAAGGTACTTACTAATTTTTCCCTTCTTTGCATCAGAAGTATGCTATCATGCTCCATGCATATGTGGGTCACACAAATTGGATTCATTGGATTATAAAAACAGAAAAGGGTCATGAAGTTGGGAAAAAAATATGAGTGAGTGATAGGTATGGGAAAAGTTATATGAAGAAGAGCTTTAAATTCAAGCATTATATCCATGTATAAGATGTTCAAATAATTAATACAAATATATATTAATTAATATTGATTCTTTCCTAATTCTTGATTGTTTAACTATCCTAGTAGAGAGATATCCTAGTAGAATTTTAACTGTAATATGGTATAGGAAGGGAAGGTCAGAGACTAAATGGAAATTCTCCAGTAATTTTGGAACCTGAGTAATAGTTACATTGAAGTTCATTTTGTAATTCGATATTTTTCATATTCCTCAAGTTGTTCATCTCACTTAGTTACCTAATTCTCATGTTTATAAATGAATGTACTTGTATTTTCATGGAACATATTTTTTTCTACTAGGATATGATTCTTTGCACTGAAATTACGTTTTTTATTAAATTATTTTATTTTATTTATTATTTATTTATTTTATTTATTTACGTTCCAAATGTTGCCCTTAGTGATACACTCTTCCGGAGTTCTTCACCCCTACTTCCTCCCCTCCCCTTTGCCTCTGAGAGGGTGCTCCCTTGTACTGCCCTCATGCATCCCCTGCCTCACCACCCCCACCCCAGCGAAATCTGATTTAGCTTTTCCAGTTTCCGTGGTAGCAACAGCCCACTAGCAGCAAAGCCTCACACAACAAACACAGTGTACGCTGCAGTGCAGGAAGTCCTGCACGGGAACCAGCACAAGTGTTACAAGTTCCTGGAAACGGTGGAGATGTAGATCACCCTGAGGAACTATGACCCTCCAAAGGACAAACAATTCTCTGTCACTGTAAACCTAAGTCCACCCCTTGCCCCAAGTTCTGGGTGTGCGTCCTGGGGACCAGCAGCACTGTGCTAAAGCCAAGGTCATGGGATCCCTCACATGGACATGGAGGAGGTTAAGAAGCTTAATAAGAACAAGAAGATGGTCCAAAAGCTGGCCAAGAAATAGGATGCCTTTTTGTCCTCTGAGTCTCTGACCAAGCATGGGCTTAGGACCAAACAAGGAAGGCAAGTTCGACTCCCTGCAGACACACAATAGAAACATGAGAGCTACAACAGATGAGATGAAATCTACAATCAAGTTCCAGATGAAGGAGGTGGTGTGTCTGGCTGTTACTCTCGGCCACGTAAAGATGACTGATGATGCTCTGGTTTACAACATCCACCTGGCTATCAATATCTTGGTGTCCTTGATCAAGAAAACCTGGCAAAATATCCAGGCTTTGTACATCAAGAGCACCATGAGTAAGTCCCAGCTGTATTACGGTGCTCCCATAAACCTCAGTGCTACCAAGAAAAAAAAGGAATCTGATTTAGATTTTTTTTCCTGTCCCCAACTCTGCTTTCCCAGAGGCCTGTCTGGCACCAGGTAAGCGCCTTCCCACAAACCCCTGCCCATCAAATCACCTGAAAGCACACCCAACAGCCATAAAACACATGCCATGTGCTCAATATTACACTCCACAATGCCACCTGCTTTCCTGGAGGCCCCACTGGCAACAAGTACCCCAGGCCACACTGGTACTAGGGACCCCAGAAGGAAGGTTAGCACCAAAATCCATAGAGACTTTGCAGGCCACAAAGGTGACATTACAGAGGAGACATCTTGCTAGATGTGAAGACTAGCTAATCACTGGACCCACAGGCCACTCAGGTCAGTAGATAGAGAGGAAACAGAAAAAAACAAGTGGAAAAAAAAAAAACTCCAAAAGACCCATCCAACAAATATAAACTCAGAAATCAGAATCGAAGCCTATAATAACTACGAAACCCAGATGCCTAAAGGCCAGCATTAAAAACATAATCAATGACAGGCAGCTCAATATGGAATCACCAAAGATCAGCTATCCTACTGCATCCAGTCCTGGATATCCTAACACAAGAGAAGCAAAATAAAATGACCTTAAATACAATCTTATAAAGATGACAGAGGCCTTTAAAGAGGAATTGAGTAAATCCCTTAAAGAAATACAGGGAAATACAATCAAACAGGTGTAGGAAATGAGTAAGACTGTTTAAGACCTGAAAATGGAAATAGAAACAATAAAGAAACCACAATCTGAGACAATCCTGGAGATGAAAAACCCAGGTAAGAGAAGAACTACAGACTCAAAACCACTAACAAAATATAAGAGATGAAGGGAGAATCTCAGACAGAAGATACAATAGAAAAAAATCAATACATAGGTCAAAGAAAATACTAAATCCAGAAAGTTCCTGACAGAAAACATCCAGAGAATCTGATTACTATGAAAACACCAAATCTAAGAATATAGGTGTAGAAGAAGGAGAAAATTCCCAGCTTAAAGATCCAGAATCTATTTTCAACAAAATCATAGAAAATTTCCAAACCTAAAGAAAAAGATGCTTTAAACATATAAGAAGCATGCAGAACATCAACCATATTGGATCAGAAAAGAAAATCCTCCAACCACATGATAATCAAATCTCTAAATGTATAAAACAAAGAAAGAATATTAAAAGTTCCAAGGGAAAAAGGCCAAGGAACATATAAAGGAAGACCTATCACAATTATGCCAATATTCTCAACAATGACTCCAAAAGTCATTGTTTCCATAGTTTATAGTGGGGTGCTGAAGTCTCCTAATATTAAGGTATAGGGTTTGATGTGTGATTTAAACTTTAGTAATATTTCTTTTATGGATGTGGGTGTCCTTGCATTTGGGGCATATATATTCAGAACTGAGATGTCAAATTGGTGAATTTTTCCTTTGAGTATAGAGTGTCCTTCCCATCTCTTTTGATGAATTTAACTGATAGTCTATTTTATTAGATATTAGTGTGGCTATTCCAGCTTTTTTCTTGTGTAAGTTTGCTTGGGAAATCTTTTTCTAGCCTTTTATTCTGAGGTAATGTCTATCCTTGTTGTTGAGATGTAGTTCTTGTATGCAGCAGAGGGATAGATCCTATTTTTGCATCTATTCTATTTGCCTGTGTCCTTTTATTGGGGAATTGAGTCCATTGATGTTGAGAGATATTAATGACAAATGATCTGTAATTCCTGTTACGTTGTTGTTGCTGTTGGTAGTCTACGTGTGTGTCATTCCTCTCTTTTAGTTTTACTGGTGTGTAATTATTTCCTATGTCTTCTTGAGTGTAGTTAAATTCTTTGGGTTGGAGTTTTTTTCTTCTATTATCTTCTGTAGGGCAGGATTTGTGAGTAGATATTATTTAAATTTGGTTTTGTCATAGAATATATCTTGGTTTCTCCCTCTATGGTGATTGAAAATTTTTCCTCATATAGTAGTCTGGGATGGCATATGTATTCTCTTAGAGACTGCAAAACAACTGCCCAGGTCCTTTGACTTTTGGGGTCATTGTTGAAAATATTGGCATAATTCTGATAGGTCTTCCTTTATATATTCCTTGGCCTTTTTCCCTTGGAACTTTTAATATTCTTTCTTTGTTCTATACATTTAGAGATTTGATTATCATGTGGTTGGAGGATTTTCTTTTCTGATCCAATATGGTTGATGTTCTTCATGCTTCTTATATGTTTAAAGCATCTTTTTCTTTAGGTTTGGAAATTTTTTATGATTTTGTTGAAAATATATTCTGGAGATGCAGAAATGGTTCAGCATATGAAAAGCCATCAATATAATCTGCCATATAAACAACCTGTAAGAAAAGAAACACATGATCATCTCATTAGATGCTGAAAATACCTTTGACAAAATCCAACATGCCTCCATGATAAAAGTCTATGGATATCAGGGGTATAACGCACATATCTAAACACAATAAAGGCAATACTCAGCAAGCAGATAGCCAACATCAAAATAAATGGAGAGATATTTAAAACAATCCCACTGAAATCAGGGACAAAACAAGGCTGTTTAAGCTCTCCATATCTATTCAGCATAGTGCTTGAAGTTTTAGCTAGAGCAATAAGACAATGAAAGGATACCAAGAGGATACAAATTGGAAAGAAAGAAGTCAAAGTATTGTTATTCAGAGATGATATGATAGTTATATAAGTGACCCAAAACCTCTACCAGAGAACTCACACAGCCGAAAAACACCTTCAGCAAAGTGACTGGTTACAAAATTAATCAGAAAAAAAAATCAGTAGCCCTCCTATATACAAATGTTAAATGGGCTGAGAAAGAAATAAGGGAAACAACACCCTTCACAATAGCCACGAATAATATAAAATATCTTGGTATACCTCTAACCAAGTTAAAAAAAAAAAAAAAAAAAAAGACCTTTGTGGCAAGAACTTCAAGTCTCTAAAGAACAAAGTTGAAGAAAATATCAGAAGATGGAAATATCTACCTAACTGGATGTCTACATGTAGAAGAATGCTAGCAGAGCCATATGTATCACTCTGTACAAAACTCAAGTTCAAGTGGATCAAAGACCTCAAAATAAAAACAGATACACTAAATATGATAGAAGAAAAGTGGGGAATAACCTTGAATGTCTTGTCACAGGAACAACTTTCTTAACAGAACACCAAAAGCTTAGGCACTAAGATCAACAATTAATAACTGTGCTGAAAAGTTTCTGTAAAGTGAAAGACACCATCAAAAGGACAAACCAGCAGCCTAAAAAATGGGAAAAGATCTTTACTAAACCTACATATAACCTAGGACTGATATCAAATATATGCATAAAGAACTCAAGAATTTAAATATCAATAAATGAAATAACCCAATTTGAAAACAGGATATAAATTTACACAGAGAATTCTCAACAGAGGAATTCGAATGGCTGAGAAGCACTTAAAGATATGTTCAACATCCTTAATCATCAAGAAAATGCAAATTGAAAAAACTCTGAGATTTTTATCTTATACTATCAGAATGATGAAGATTAAAACTCAAGCAACATGACATTTGGCAAGACTATGGAGTAAGTAGGCTACTCCATTGTTTGTGAGACTGCAAACTTGTACAACCACATTGGAAATCAATTTGGTAGTTTCTCAGAAAACTGCAAATAATTTTACCACAAGTCCCAGCTATATCAGTCCCGGGAATATACCCAAAAGATGTTCCAGTGTACCGCAAACACTCTTGCTCAATGATGTTCATATAGCCAGGAACTAGAAACGACTGAGATGTTCCTCATCTGAAAAATGGATAAATAAGTGGTACATTTACACAATGGAATAGTTCTCAGGACATACAAAGAATGACATCATGAAATTCGCATGCAAATGAATGGGACTAGAAAATATCCTGAGTGAAGTAACCCAGATCCAGAAAGACAAACATGGTATAAACTCACTTGTAAGTGGATAATAGCCATAAAGTGCAGAATAGCCATGCTACAATCCACAGATCCAAAGACAATACGTAATAATGAGGGCCCAATGGGGGTTGTTTAAATCTGACTGTGAAGAGAAAATAGACACTGGGGGCACATGAAAGGAGTGAACTCGGTAAGGGATAAGGTGAAGAGGGAAGCAGGAGGATCAAGTCAGGGAAGGTAACAGAGAGTAAGGGTGGGGAAAGAGAACTAGAATGGGGGAAAGGCATCTCTGGGACCAGCCAGAAACGTAGAACAATGGAAACTCCCAGGAATCTATGATGATAACCCTAGCTAGGACTCCTAGCAATGGAGAATATGGAATCTGAAACAGCCATCTCTTGTAATGAGAAAAGACTTCTAATAGAGGAACAGGGACACCAACCTAGCCGCAAAACCTAGACACACAATTTGTCCTTGCTTATAAGAAGTACAAGGATAAAGATGGAGAAGAATTTTCCGGAATGTCCAACCAATAACAGGCCCAGCTTGAGATCCACACCACGAGAGACAGCCTACCCCTGACATTATTAAGGATATTCTGTTATACTTGCAAATAGCCACCTAGCATAACTGTCATCTGAGAGGCTTTACACAGCAACTGATGGAAACAGATGCAGAAACCCACAACCAAACATTAGGCAGAGCATTGGGAATCTTATTGATGGGGCAGGGGAGGAGGGTTGAAGGAGTCAGAGGAGTCAAGAACACCACAAGAAAAGATACAGAATCAACTATGGGCCCATAAGGTCCCAGAGAGATTAAACTGCCAAACAAATAACATGCATGGTATGGTCATAGACCCTCAGCACATATGTAACAAAGTGTAGCTTGGTCTTCATGTGGGACTCCTATAATAGCAGGAACAGGGACTGTATCTTACTTTGTTGCCTGCTTTTGGAGTTCTTTTCCACTTCTGCACTGTCTTGCCCAACCATAATAGGTGAAGACATACCTATTCCTAGAGCAACTTGATATGCCAAGGCAGGTTGATATCCATGGAAGGCCTGCCTTCTTTTGGTGATAAAGAGGGGCAGGAGGATTACGGGGAGGGGAGATGAAAGGGAGGGAATGGAAGGAGAGGATGGGGGATAAGATGTAATTGGATGTAAAGTAAATTTTGAAAAACATATAAAAATTACACATATAGTTGAATGTAATTCTATAGAACTAGTATAAAAAGAAATTCTATTTAATATTGATCAAGTATGTAAGTTAGTATATACTAACTCTTAAAAAGAGTTATAGAGGGAACTTCATAAATGAGATAAGTCAGTGGACATAAAAATACATGTGCAAAGCAAGGTATGGTGGTGCAGATCTGTTGTCCCAACACCTAGGAGGGTGTGGAAGAATGGTATTCAAGACAATGTACATCAAAGAGAAAAGACAGAGCAAGAGAAGCAAAAGGGGAGGGAAGGGAAGGAGACAAGAGGAGGAGACATCAGCCCTAAAACGTTATCAGTTACTCCATGCTTATCAACTCAAAATTGCCTTGGTTCCTGTCTTGTTGTACCAGAGTTTGGTCATTTTTATTTCCTCCATGATAGTTTTAAAATTTGTGGATAACAAATTCACTCCATTCCATCTGAGTTCTCTGCTACCTGAGCTCCTCATCTGTGGTGACATATGGGTTTGACTGTTTGGTCATAGACAGTGACACTATTAGGAGGTGTGGCCTGGCTGGAGTAGGTGTAGATTGTTGGAGGAAGTGTGTCACTGTGGAGGCAGACTTTGTGACAGTCTAATTTCTCTGAAGTGACTGTGACTCAGATGGTTGCCACAGATCACTTAGTTGACATTGGCTTTTAAAAGGTCTAATAAAGAATCAAAATGTAAGCCTGGTGGTGGTGGCGCACGTCTTTAATCCCAGCACTTGGGAGACAGAGGCAGGTGAATTTCTGAGTTCGAGGCCAGCCTGGTCTACAGAATGAGTTCCGGGACAGCCAGGGCTACACAGAGAAACCCTGTCTCGAGAAAAAAAGAAAAAAACAAAACAAGAATCAAAATGTAGTTTTTCTCCATTCTTCCCTGGCCCGAGTAGTAAGTCCTCTCTCAGAACTCTCAAGTAAGATATAGACCTAAACCACAAACTGGCTGTTTGTCCTTAATGATACTCTGACATAAGAAGAAACCCCAAAGATCATAAATAAAACAAAAAAGTCTAAATGTAAGACTTGAGATAGATAGATAAAGGGGATCTTAGAGATCATTTTCCCAAAATAATTATTTGTAAAAGTATTCTAAGTCAGGCAGTGTCAATTGTGAAATTACTATCCAAAGATAACTTGCTAAATGCCTCAGGTAGTGATGGAATTAGTCGCTCACTGCAGCTTTAATCAATAAATCGTTGTTGATTTATGACTCATGTATCACCTCATAATTGTACAACATTTGACAGCTTACAAATCACTTATACATGCATTACCCCATTTTCATCTCACAACAGGCCTTCGAGAGCACTTAGATTATTGTGTTCATGCTATGTAGAAGGAAATTGCTCCACCGATAGCCTCCAGCCCTCTCTGTGATTCCACTGCTAACAGGCATGTGTAGAGTGAGACTAGACTCTGGAATCTACAGCCTGCCATTCAGTGCTTGTATAGTACAAGGATGGACAAAGTAAAGAAGAGTCGCTGACACAGCTAGGAATTAATATGACAAGGCCAGTCTCTCACTAATGCCAAATCTGCTTTGTGGGTTACAAGTCAAACCAGTCAAATTCCTCAAAATAATGCAAGATAGGCTTTCAGGAATCTTAACGTAAAGCACGATGAACTAGAAAAATGAAGAAGAAATGTGAAATAGTTTTTGCTGTTTTATTGTCAATGTTCTTAAATCCAAGAACCACATTAAAAGGGGAAATGCACTGCATGTGACATTTGTTAAATTTTTATACTTCCTACAAGATACAGTTATGGATTCTTGAATGATAATAATACCTACAATGATGGTTTACTAATAGTCAAAGTAACAAGATCTAAAAAGACTGGAGCATGTCTCTGAGGAATTTTCTAGATTAGGTTAATTGAAGCGAAAAGACCCCCATCCTAATTGTAGGCAGCACCATTTCATGTGCTGGAATTATGGACTGAAAAGAAAGAGAGAGGAATGGGGGAGGGAGAGGGAATGGAAGAGGAAGAGGGAGATGAGCACCAATATTCACTTCTTTCTGCTTCCTGACTGTGGACTTACTATGCTCAGCTAGCTGTCTACTCTCTCTCATCACGGTACCTTTCACACTTTCCTGCCATGATTGAATGCTATTCTCAAACTATAAGCAATAATAAGTCCCTCTTCCGTTAAACTGCTTTTCATCAGGCATTTGTCACAGTATTGTGGGAAGTAACTAACACTTACTGTGACTGGCCAGGTATGGTTGGTAGTACAAAGTATAAATTAGGTGCTGTTTGTTTTAGGTGGTTCTTTCTCAATCCTTGAGATAAACTATTTTATAGAGGGTCAATCTGAGAACTGGAAATAAAAAAGCCACTCTATACAAGTATAGTTAGTAAGCAGGACTGAAGTCCAGCACTGTCATATCCTAAGGCTCATATTCCTTGGCCAAAGCTGCTTTACCGTCCTTCACTCTCTATGCCAAGTAGAGTACCAACCAGCAACTTTCCAAAGCATGAAAAAGTTTCTGTTTCATGTTCTGCAAACAAATAAAAAATGTATTTCAATGCAATAATTTATTTATCTGACAGATTTATATCATGTTTCCTGTTTGTACATAAAAATATATCATAGGGATCATGCTGCTAAAACATCACTTTTTATTTGAGAGGACAATGGAGAAAAAGGAGAATGATTAAGAGAAAACAAGAGAGAAGAAGAATTGTAGGAGGCAGAGATGTCAAGGGCACCAGGAGAATATGGTCCACAGAATTAACTAAGCAGGCCTCTTAGGGGCTCATAGAGATTGAAGTGGCAAACACAGAGCCTTTGTGGGTCTGAACAAGGTCCTCTGAATACGTGCTGTGATTGTGTGGTCTTCCTGTGGGACTCCTAGTGGTGTGAGTAGGGGTATCTCTGACTCCTTTACCTGTTCTTAGGACCCTTTTCCTCTTACTGGATTTACCCAGCCTAGATATGAGAATTTGTGCCTAATCTTATTGAATTTGTTATGCTATGTTCAGTTGGTATCCTTGGGAGGCCTGATTTTTTTCTGGAAATGGAATGGGAGTGGATATAAAGGAGAGAAGAAGAAAGAAGAGGAGAGGAGAGGAGAGGAGAGGAGAGGAGAGGAGAGGAGAGGAGAGGAGAGGAGAGGAGAGGGGAGGGGAGGGGAGGGGAGGGGAGGGGAAGGGAGGGGAGGGGAGTAGGAGAGGAGGGGAGGGGAGTAGGAGAGGAGAGAAGAGGGGAGGGGAGGGAAGGAGAGGGGAGGGGAGGATAGAAGGAGAGGAGAGGGGAGGAGAGGGGAGGAGGGGAGGGGAGGAAAGGAGAGGAGAGGGGAGGGGAGAAGAAGAGAGGAGAGGGGAGGAGAGGAGGAGAGGGGAGAGGAGGAGAGGAGAGGAGGAGAGGAGAGGTGAGGAGAGGGAAGGAGAGGGGAAGAGGGGAGAGGAGGGGAGGAAAGGAGAGGAGAGGAAAGGGGAGGGGAGGAGAGGAGAGTAGAAGAGGAGAGGAGAGGGGAGGAGAGGGGAGGGGAGGGGAGAAGGGGAGGGGAGGAAAGGAGAGGAGAGGGGAGGGGAGAAGAGGAGAGGGGAGGGGAGAAGAGGAGAGGAGAGGGGAGGGGAAGGGAGGGGAGAAGGGGAGGGCAGGGGAGGGAAGGAGAGGAGAGGAGAGGAGAGGAGAGGAGAGGAGAGGAGAGGAGAGGAGAGGAGAGGAGAGGAGAGGAGAGGAGAGGAGAGGAGAGGAGAGGAGAGGGGAAGAGGGGAGGGGAGGGGAGGAAAGGAGAGGAGAGGAAAGGGGAGGAAAGGAGAGGAGAGGAAAGGGGAGGGGAGGAGAAGAGAGGAGGAGAGGGGAGGAGAGAAGAGGAGAGGGGAGGAGAGGAGGAAATGAGAAGAGAGGGGAGGGGAGGGAAGGGGAGAAGAGGAGAGGGGAGGGGAGGAGAGGGGAGGGAAGGGGAGGAGAGGAGAGGAGAAGAGAGGAGAGGAGTGAGTGGAGAGCAAACTGTGGTTGGGATATAATGTATCAAAGAAAAAATTTTTTAATTTAATAATAATAATAATAATAAATAATGTGTGTGAGTGTGTGTGTGTGTGTGTGTGTGTGTGTGTGTGTGTGTGTGACTGAGAGAAAGAAAGGGAAGATAAAATTCCGTTCTGGTACTGTTGATAGCAATGGCTGCTCAGAACTCTTACCTCACCCAGTAGTTTTAAGAGCATGGCATGTGTTAACTCTTTTCATCTTCATAAACCTGTGATAGGTCATTTCAATTATATAAATGAAAATCATGGTGTTTTCTGTTTCAGAATAATGTTAAGATTTTTTTAATTTCAGAAATAACACAATACTTCCTTTTATAATTAATAAGAATTTAAATTGTGTTGTACAGAAGTCAATATGGACAATTAATTTTAAAATTCTTTCAACCATGTGCTATGGCATTCCAATAGAAAATCAGCCATTTGTTGATAAATGACATTGAATATCTATACATGGCCAGCTTTTGCCTAGTTTCTATTATGGTCTGGGGTAAAGCAATTTCAATAAGTTTATGATCTAACAATGTTAGAAATAAAGTTGAGGCCCCTCACTTGGTCATTTTGGCTGGGGCAGACACCTAGCTGGTCTGCTCCCATGAAGGCAACATATCCTGAGACATTCTAGAGGAGCCATTGCACTCAAAGCAACAGGTAAGAATCCCCTCCCACTACCCTACACCCCAGAGGTACAACTGGGAGCCTGGGGTTCTCAGGACCCATCAGCCACCCAAACCTCGTTCCTCCGGAATATCACTTCCCTTCCATGCCTGGCTTGATCTTTTTGGCTGGGGCAGACACCTAGCTGGTCTACTGCCATGAAGACACCATATCCTGAGCCATTCTAGAGGAGCCACTACACTCAGAGCAGTGAACACCTAGCTAGTCTACCCCCATGAAGACACCATATCCTGAGCTATCCTAGAGGAACCACTGCACTCAGAGCAGCAGGATTTCAGGATCCCAGAGGTGACTTGGGTCACAGGAGTTCTTCCACCCAGGAGTTCAGGATCATAGGATCACAGAGATATCTGGACCCTGAGGAGTTCTGACACAAGCAAGATAACTGGAAAAACAGGCTCCAGTCAGAGACAGTGAGTACAGGTAGCACTAGAGTTAACCAGATGGCAAGAGGCAAGTGCAAGAACATGAGCAACAGAAACCAAGGTTACTTGGCATCATCAGAACCCAGTTCTCCCACCATAGCAAGCCCTGGACACCCCATCACACCCGAAAAGCAGGATTCAGAATTAAAATCCCTTCTCATGATTATGATAGAGAACTTTAAGAAGGACATAAATAACTCCCTTAAAGAAGTAAAGAAATAATGCCTTAAAGAGAACACAGGTAAACAGGTAGAAGCCCTTAAAGAAGACACACAAAAATCCCTTAAAGAATTACAAGAAAACACAACCAAACAGGTGAAGGAATTAAACAAAACCATCCAGGATCTAAAAAAGGAAGTAGAAAGAATAAAGAAATTTCAAAGGGAGACTACCCTGGACATAGAAAACCTAGGAAAGGGATAGGAATCATAGATGCAAACATCACCAACAGAATACAAGAGATAGAAGAGAGAATCTCATGTGCAGAAGATACCATAGAAAACATTGACACAACTGTCAAAGAAAATGCAAAATGCAAAAAGCTCCTAAGCCAAAACATTTAGGACACAATGAGAAGACCAAACCTAAGGATAATAGGTATAGATGAGAGTGAAGATTCCCAAATTAAAGGGCCAGTAAATATCCTCAACAAAATTATAGAGGAAAACTTCCCTAATGTAAAGAAAGAAATGTCCATGAACATGCAAGAAGCCTACAGAACTCCAAATAGACTATACCAGAAAAGAAATTCCTCCTGTCACACAATAATCAAAACATCAAATGAACAAAATGAAGAAAAAAATACTAAAAGCAGTAACGGAAAAAGGCAAAGTAACATATAAAGGCAGACCTATCAGAATTATACCAGACTTCTCACCAGAGACCATAAAAGCCAGAAAATCCTGAACTGATATCATACAGACACTAAGAAAACACAAATGCCAGCCCAGACTACTATACCCAGCAAAACTCTCAATTACTATAGATGGAGAAACCAAGATATTCCATGACAAAACCAAATTTACACAATATCTTCTGACAAATCAGGCACTTTAGAGGATAATTGATGGAAAACTCCAATACAAGGAGGGAAACTACAACCTAGAAAAAGCAAGGAAGTATCTTCCAACAACCCCAAAAGAAGATAGCTACACAAACATAATTCCACCACTAATAACAAAAATAACAGAAAGCAACAATCATTTTTTTTAATATCTCTTCTTTTGTTTTTGTTTTTTCTTTGTTTTTTTGAGACAGGGTTTCTCTGTATAGCCCAGGCCGTGGTACATTTATACAATGGAGTATTACTCAGCTATTAAAAACAATGAATTTGAGAAATTCTTAGGTAAATGGATGGAACTAGAAAATATCATCCTGAGTGAGGTAACCCAGTCACAAAAGAATACACATGGTATTCACTCACTGATAATTAGATATTAGCCCAGAAGCTTGAAATACCTAAGATTCAACTCACAGACCACATAAAGCTCATGAAGAAGGAAAACCAAGTGTGGTTGCTTTGGTCCTTCTTAGAAGGAGTAACAAAATATTCATTAGAGCAAACAAGGAGACAAAGTGTTGAGCAGAGACTGGAGCAGTGGCCACCAGGAGACTATTCCACCTGGGTATCCATCCCATGTGCAGTCACCAAAGGCAGACACTGATGTGGGTGTCAGGAAGTGCATGCTGACAGGAGCCTAATATAGCTGTCTCCTTAGAGGTCTGCCAGAGTCTGACATATTCAGAGGTGGATGCTCACAGTTAACCATTGATCTGATGAAGGGGATCCCAGTGGAGGAGTTAGAGAGAAGAGGTTGAAGGAGCTGAAAGGGTTTGTGGCCCCATGAGGAGAGCAACAATACTAACCAACCAGAGTTCCCCAGGGTCTAAACCACAAGCCTGGGAGCACATTGGGAGGGACCCATGACTACAGCTGTATATGTAGGGGAGGATGGCCTTGTAAGCATAGGTGTGTAAGGAGATCCTTGGTCCCGTGAAGACTGGACACCGAGTGTAAGGGAATTTGAGTGTGGGGAGGTGGGAGTTGGGGGTGTAAGTAGGGGCACATCCTCATAGCAGGAAGAGGGGGTATGGGATAGTGAGTTCCTGGGGACAGGGGCTGGGAAAATGGGGTAAGGTACAACATCTGAAATGTAAATAAAATATCCAATAAAAAATAAAATAAAAATTGGGAAGTGCATACATTCCCCAGTTTGCAGGGGGGAGGGGGAGGAGGAGAAATAAAGTTGAATGGGTAACATAAAAATTATGCAGCATGCAACTTTGTTTCTCCTTCCTTTAATGATCTCAATTGCTCCAGACACACTCCGGAGCAAAAACAGACTCAGACTTGTTAGATACTAAAAAACACCAAATGGCAGGGAGCTCCGTTTGCCCTTGGCAAGTCTTGGTAGACAGATGTATCTCAGGCCTTGGTAACCATGCAAATATTCAGTAGGAATTTGTGGAATACCTTTTATTTTCCAGGCATAATTATAAATGCTGAGAAAATTAAAGTGACCAAAACAGCAGAGTTCCTCCTCTCCGAGAAAGATCTTGGTGAAGTAAAAATGCAAATGGTGGGAAGTACTTTGAAGGACATACTTTATGAGCAAAAGAAACACCAAAGGCCTTAATGGGAAGGTGGCTTACCTGTTTGGAAGCTGTGGTTAACATTATGCAAAGGAAGGAAACATTATGCAAAGCCGATGGAGATGAGCAAGATCAAGGTGACATGAGATCCTGTTGGCCCCCAGAATCTCTAAAAACTGAAGAAACCTAGATAAGTATTCTAAAAAGGAATACCGACTTACAGCTTAAGAAATAACACTATGATTCAGTTTTCCTTTAACTTCAGTTCTGTAGGGCATCTGCTTTCTCCATCTCAAATCTGGTGTCAAAGTGGTGAAGTAAGCATTGGAGAGAAGTATGTTCTAAAAATACATGCTCAATCAATCAACACAGCATTCTTTAAAATCAAATCTGCATAGATTAAAGGAGCGAATAGGACCAAAATAACTAATGAACTAGTGTTTTCTCTTTTTTTGAGTTACAATGTGCCACTGAGAATTCTGCTATATTGAGTGAGTCTCTTCCTTACCTAGTTTCCATGCCCCATCCTATAGAGGCTGCATCTATTGACATTTTTTTAATCTCAATTTGTCTCCATCAGCTCCTAGTCTAGACCGGCTGATTCTACAAACTCAGATTAGTTGTTGCATGTGTTTCCCTAAATGGGGACCAGTTGTTGTTATTTCCCACTAAATCCTTCATTCTCTTAATTCCATGATGCTGAGGCCCAAGCAGTGTTAGTTCAAAGGAGAATGAGAAATGTGATAAATGATTCCAAACACCATTTATATTAGAGTGCATGGATCACGTTGTATTTATCTCTTTAGAATATATATATATATATATATATATATATATATATATATATATATATATATAGTTGTTACATAATATACATGAATATATAGTCATTCTAAGGAATATATATATTGTAACAACAATGAAACCAAAAGGATGTCATGAATTGAAAGAAAGGAGGTACAAGAAAGGGTTGGAGGGAGTAAAGAAAAGGGAAGAATGGTGAAATGAGTACTTTTAAAACATTATTATAAAAATACTCTGGAGAAACAGACTGATTGCTCTCCTTTCTCCTGTTGTTCCTTCAGTTCCGTCACCACAGAGACCCTCACGTCTACACCTGCTTCTTCAATGTTAGTGGCTACTTATTAATGTGGGAATTAGATTAATCCAGGAAAGAAATACACAAGAAGCTAGATATCAAAACCAGTTAACTAATGGATTAAGTCTTACTTCATTTCTACAGTATGCTCATTGTCCTCCATTCTTTTTAAGCTGCATTTATTCATACAAATCTATGACTATAACTCACACGAATGACACACTAGTGCATAACCCCGGGAGGCATCTTGGTGCCAATTTCTTCACAGCAAAAACTATTCTCCAAAAAGCAGACATAGGAAGATGTAGTTTTCTTGGTCCTTTACAATGTCATGGTCCATGTGATCTGAGGCTTTGTAAGATAGAAATACAAATGTTCATTCAACTACTTTTGTTGAATAATATCGGGTAATAGTGTTCAACTTAAGTTTTGGAAGCCATCCTTCTTCCTTGCTCAAAAGAACAATAATATATTTATTTTGTCTAGGATAACTTCTTATATACAAATATGACTCAGTAAGTGTTTAATAGATTGCAAATTTGATAGTGGTTAGTTTGATCCTTCAGTTCCAGCATTCATCCATTGTTCTTGCCATCAGAGCTGGATTTGCATCCCAATTTTCATGATCATTTGTCTCTTGGCTATACTGCTTGCATTTCAGTCCCTTTATAGATCTAAGACACTATCCTTAACATTGTCTGTTAACTCTTGAGCTGAAAGAAAATTAAGTATTAGCAAGCAAATTTTCACAAGGATGAGTTATATCTCTATTTCCATGCTTTTGGCAAGGATCTTGCTCTACGTCACCAGTAGACTGTAATCCCATTAGACTTCAAAGATAGAAATCACCTATCATGTGTGTAGAACTTCCTGCACCTTAGTTAAAACATACTAAGTTTTAACATGTTCTTCAGACAATAAGCTTTTGGGTATCACTGCTTGCCTGCCTGGTCAATACCTCCTTTCACTTTTATACTTTACAAAGTGAGATTACTACCAGGTTTCATCATCTTCCTCTCACCAATGTTTACACAATGCACAGTAGTGTGTCCACATGGCCCTAGGAAGAAAATGGTGTTTAGATATACATAGACACAGACATAGGTTGTTTCAGTAAAGGAAATGATCAAGGCTAAGGAAACCAAACCACCTTCTCTAGTTGTAGGAGTAGAAACTAGACCAGCTTAGAGTGAGGTTCACCTCAGAAATTAAAATCAATGATGAAAGGAAATGAAAACAGATGATGGTGCATAAACTAAATTTTCATATGTAGAGAAATCACATATATTAATACAAATTACTGTATATATGAAATAATGATGCCTCGCTGTATTGGTATAACTTAGAAAGTTGGCAAAAATATTGTAATAGTTGCTATTTAATATTTAGACATTCTTGGTCTCAAGGACTTGGGATGATTACTGGATGTAATGTGGTGTCTGCTATTTAAAAATGTGTTGGAATACTCAAAATGTTGTGAAACCAAATATATGAGTTATGCAAAAATCTTTCCTGCAGCAGGTGCAAGTGCTGACAAGTTAAAAGACTGGTAAGGGGAGTAGGGAGACAGGCATGATATTTGTAGCTCACTCACCAAGCCCCAAATTTAAAAAGGCCAGGTGAGGTGAGGGGAGACAGAGAAAAACAGAGCCCTGAAACTTGCTGACCACTGATATTAGCCTATTTGGTAAATTCCAGACCAGTAAGAGACGTGTCACCTGAGGAACAGCAGTCAAGGTCATTCTTACACACACATATACTGTTTATATCACTTTGCATGGGCTGCTCTAACCATTTCAAATAAAGTTAGTGCAGGATTTTAATGGGTCAGGTCACAAGAATTTGGTAGTGAATGTCTGCTTTCAAATTTTAATGCAAATGTTCAGCAACTGTAATTTCCTAGATAATTTTTATTCACTGGCACTGGTTATACCTTTGTAGGTGACTATGCCTATCCCAAATGTTGATAAGAGAATTACAGCAAATAACCTAAAGATGGGTTTCTACTCTAGTGTACAAGACCTAATAGAAGCTCCCAAACTGATGAATTTCCTCGATTTCTTAGAATGATTCATTCTTTTATATAGCTATGTCCACCTTAGAAAAGTAATTAAATCTGTTTTTTTAAAGGTCTCTCTATGCATGCCTGGCTAGCCTGAAACTCACTATGTAGACCAAGCTGACTTCAAACTCACAGAGATCTATCTGTCTTTGTTCCTTGAATGCTGAGATGTAAGGTACATACCACCATGCCTGACTTTTATTATCAAATAAGGGACCAAGAAATATAATTATGATCATACTCATATTTCAACCATTTTTTCCAACATCAAGAAGAATATTGACCGCTATATCACTATGAAGCAACATCAAAGGGATGCCTCATGATTAATATTAAAAAGATAAACAAGAAGAATGGAAAAATGAGTGGTTTCATAAACTGCCATCGGAAGCCAACTGTAAATAAATAAAGAGTACAGATAAAACATTTGGGTTTATTATATCACCCATAGGCCTTTTCTTTGCTCTTACACACTTTTCAAATTAAATTGTCTCTATAACTGACACATTCCTGTTTCTGGCATGTATTGAGAATGAGTCCAAACCACACACTCTGTTGCACTAAAGCACCACAGGTGAAATCTCAACAACCCCATGCCTCACGCCAGTGAAAGGAAAACTCAATTCTAAATGGTAAAGAAGCACATTGAAGCAGTATTATTAGGGTAGTATAAAAGTGGAGATCTAGTGTCCCATGGCTGTCCCAAGGAAGGAGAGTGTTTCTCAGGGATCTGATTAGAGACCTGAGTCTGGAAAGCTGAGTACAGGCTAGACAGTAAGGCACTCACACACTGGAGAATTTACCTGCCCCTTCTCATTCTCTTCCTTCTATTTTCAAGGGACTCCAATTATTGATACAGGAGACAGATGACCTACTAATGAGAGACATGATTTATATTGATTACTGAGAATTCTAGAAAAGTGAAGCAGCAACATTTCTTTTGAAAGTTGGTAACAGGAAATGAGTTCTTGCCACTCCAGAGGCACCAGGAATCTTTGGATTTTACAGAAGACCTACTGAGCTGAGATTAAATAAGACAGGGGCTCTCAGACTGAAGAGTTCCTCAGAATCTGCAGGGAGGCTTACTAAAACCTCAGGGGTCTGAGCAACTTGTCTTTCTCTGCCTTCATTTCTGAAGCCATAGGGACCTGCTAAACTGAAACCTCTGATAACAGAGATGGAATTGAAGAACTGAGAGACAGAGTACACCATCTGAGTTAATAGCCATCCTGTTAAAAATTTATACCCGTATATATTTCCGTTTACATTTTGTCAGAACAAAATTTTGCTATTATTAGACATGACTTTGGAGAATAATGAGTTTTGATATTTACTAAATGTTACCAAATTAATAATGTT
Source organism: Arvicanthis niloticus (assembly GCF_011762505.2). Taxonomy (NCBI): domain Eukaryota; kingdom Metazoa; phylum Chordata; class Mammalia; order Rodentia; family Muridae; genus Arvicanthis; species Arvicanthis niloticus. The sequence goes on from NC_047660.1 coordinate 22,007,625, forward strand.
CTAAGCCTCAAAGCTACGGATTGTTAATTTAGTAATATTTTCAAAGTTTAAGTCTATCTAATTATAAATATTTTGTATCCATGGTTTCTTAAGACAAATGCCTCTTTTAAACATAAAAAATGGTAACCAAAATGACCACCAGTGGGAAGATGGAACCTCAAGAGACGACCTCCAGTAGATAGACATGGCCACCCACCTGCTTTCATTTTTTGACCCAAAATTGTTCCTGTCCAAAGAAAATGCAGGGACAAAAATGGAGCAGAGACTGAAGAAAAGGCCATCCAGTGACTGACCCAACTTGGGATCCATCCATGCACAGACAAAAAACTCTGACCCTATTACTGATGCCATGTTGTGCTTGTAGACTGGAGCCTAGCATGGCTGTCCTCTGAGAGGCTCTACCAGCAGCTGCCTGAGACAGATGCAGATACTTTCAGACAATCATTGGTCTGACGTCTGGGACCCCTATGGAGGAGTTAGGGGAAGGAGCTGAAGGAGATGTTCTTCATGGAAGACCAACAGTATCAACTAACCTGGACTTCTCAGAGCTCCCATAGACTCAGCCAGCAACCAAAGATCACATGTGGGTTGGTCCATGGTCCCTGGCATGTATGTAGCAGAGGATTGCCTCGTCTGGCCTCAGTGGGAGATGTGCCAAATTCTGTAGAGACTTGATATCTCAAAGAACTGGGAAACTGGGAGACTTGAGGTCGGAGGGTGGATGAGGGGCTGGGAGAGCACTGTGTCAGAGGCAAAGGGGAGGAGGATGGGTGAAAAACTCTGAGGGGGGTACCTGGAAAAGGGCCAACATTTAGAGCATAAATAAATAAAATAATTTAATAAAAAATTTTTTAAAAAAGTCAAAGGGAGGGGAGAATAAATTTTCCACTAATGAACTAATAACTACAAAAAAACTGTAGCTTCTAAAAAAATGTTAAAAGCATTTTCCCAAGGTTAAAATAGTTCCTTTCTCTCTGTCATTACTACAATTAGCTACATCAAAGAGCAACAGATAATTTAAAAGAGGAAGCAAAAACAGGTCAAAATAATTTTGGTTTACAGATGACTATTGTTTAAAGAGTAAAATAGAAGAAATCTCATCATTAAAATTAGCTATCCAGATGGAGAGGTAACAGGAGATGAGCTGTTAGTTATTATCTCTGCAGTATAGTTCAGTTATTTTAGTGGCTATTTTCATTGTTTTTATCTTGACACTTTAGGACAATAAACGCAATGTCATGGTAGAAATTCTAGGTATCTAGATTCAAAATGAATTTGTTAGGAAGCAGGGGTTTTGGTTTTATATTTTTTATCCTTTTGTCTTTGTTCTCATAAAAGACATCACCGTGGGTACATTGTTTTTCACTGCTGTGTAAAATTTTACCACAGTGCTGGCAACTGTAAGCCACATGCAGCTATTCATTGCATCGTAGGGTCTGTGGTAGTGTCAGTTTTCCATGAAGCTGTATTCAAGGCACTGACTACACCTGCTTTCCTTAGAAAACCTGAGTAGGGAAAAATTAAAGTCACACCCATTCTGATTGTTGAGAGAATTCATTTTTATTTCCCTTCCCTTTCTGTTCTCCAGCTTCAACTACTTCTTCTCAAATTGACAGTGTATTTTTTATTACTGTTTTTAAACATACTTGTGTAAATATATACATATAACTTGCTGAGTCCATTTAATGTGGCTTGGGTGTATATGATTGTAGCACAAGAGAATTCCTGTACCTAAGACTCAGGGAACATCTTGGAAGAAGAACGGAAAGACTGTGAGGGCTGGATGACCATGACGTCTGTTGTAAGATTGTGTTTCCTTGAAATGACAGGGAAGTTACACTTATGTTAATTCAGCAATATGACTGTCAAAACAAAACCCAAACAATGCCAATGCCAATATATGTGCTAATGGGGAAGGAAGAAGTTTTACACGCTTCCATCTGTAAACAAAGTACTACAGGTAGCTAGTAACTGCTGAAGAATGGAGAATTAGCCTCTGCCATGGAAGAGTCCCCTAATAAGTAATCCAATACAGAGAATTCATTTTCCTAAAGCTGAATAGCAAAGTTTAACTTCTTACTACCTATCAGACAAAGACCATTCTTACATCTAGAAAGTCTTTACAGAAGGTCCTTGTTAGATCTTCCTCATTATAGAGTACTTTGATCACAAACTTTTATATTTACAAAGCCAGCTGGATAATTTCTACTGCAGACTACCTAGACAAGTCTAATGTAACACAAACATGACCTGAGGTCCCCTATTTCCCATAGTCAATATCTTCACTCAAACTTTTCCCATACTCAAGGTAGGCATGGGTTATATGGTGATATGACTCATTAGGGGTTATTTCAAGGTGTGTTTACCAAAATCAAAAACTTTATTTTAATTTTTCCTTTAGTGTCTTCTCTCTGTGTATATATAAAATACATATAGTTATATAATATATTTATATTCAAATATATTCATTTATACATTACTACAGTATATATGATTGGGGATAAGAAAATTATGCACAAATATTAGTAGACTAGCATTTCTTATGAAAAATTCTAGCCACAGAAATTATTCAAATATTTTTTATAATTTACTGGTAAGTTAACAGAGGCTGAAGGGGTAGCTCAATAATTAACAACATTGTTGCCCTTGCAGAGAACTGAGTTTACTTCCCAACACCTACATGGTGGCTCAAAAGCCTCTTTAACTCCAGTTCCAGGGAATTCAATATACTTTTCTGATTTTCACAGATACCAAGCATGCATGTGCACATATATACGTGCAGGCAAAATACTCACATACATAAAATAAGTAAATAAACAAACTTGACTGCCAACAAATTACAAAAGAGACACAAGTTCATAATTTACTATATATGTCTTTTAGAAAATACTGATGTTAAGAAGTTCCCATTAGATTGTTCTGATTGCCAGTTGGCTGGACCTTCTAATAATCAGTCACAAACAAAACATTTAATAATTAGTGTAAAGCCCAAATGGACTGAACAAAAGGACAAGCAATTCATAGGCATAAGTACAGCTTGAATTTATTCCCCACCCAGCATGTAGACCATTGCAAACTTGTTAGGCAGCTTGGCTCTATGGTCATTCACAGAATCAGGTTCTTTCTGACTTCTGTATCATGGCATGTAAGTCTTCCCAGGCCTAGGATATGGCTATTTTCTAATATGAAAAATTAAAATATGAAAAACTGGAGTATTGAGGAGTGTGGCAATAAAAACTGCTAGATTTCCTTAAACAAGTAGTCACAAAGTCACTCTGAGAGGAAAGGAAGCAATGAAACAAGATTACTTACTATACAGCCGTAAGGCCTGATACACGTCAAAATGTACAAGAGAATACAAGAACTGTGCAGAACAGTAAATTTCATCAGGGTTGAGACTGAGAGAATAAAATTGACTTCAGGGGATATGTCCTGAAGCAATGACTCCTATGTCCTGAGTCATTGCTTATACTGTAAATTGCAGCCATTGCCTCATAGCTAGGGTGTAAGTGGAAATCCCCTTTGTAACACACATTTGATCACTTACAAAGCAGAATTATTATGGGTTCCTCACATCAGAGGATGTTGGCTGTGATGATTTGTGTATGCTTGGCCCAGTGAGTGGCACTATTAGAAGGTGTGACCCTGTTGGAGTAGGTGTGGCCTTGTTGGAGTAGGTGTGTCACTGTGGGTATGGGTTTTAAGACCCTCGTCCTAGCTGACTGGAAGTCAGTATTCAGCCAGCAGCCTTCAGTTGAAGATATAGAACTCTCAGCTCCTCCTGTATCATGCCTGCTTGGACACTGCCTTGATGGTAATGAACTGAAACTCTGAACCTGTAAGGCAACCCCAATTAAATGTTGTCCTTTATACAACTTGCTTTGGTCATGTTATCTGTTCACAGTAGTAAAACCCTAAGACATTGTCTTTTCCTACCACTCCCTTAAACATCATAGGTTGACCATAATGCCAGCAACATGGAGTCATTATATAAGTTTTTCCCTTTTGGACATAGATGAGACTATTTCTCTGTTAAAAAAAAAAATTCATGTCAGCACTCTTTTTTAATATAACTGTATGAAATTCTCTTTTTGAATATTCATGGCTTTTAATTTCAAATTCTTAATTTCCCAAATTGTGCCTGATTGTGATTTACCAACATATTATGCTCTTGTTTCTACAAGTCTCATTTGGCTTGTTACACAGTATAAGCAAAATTCTATCTCTAGATGCAAAATGTTGTTTTGAACAAATTATATCCTTTATAACACAAGTTTTTACAAGAACTAAGCAGGAAGGCCTTGTTTGTTCCTGACACAGTGCATTTATGTCTTCTTCAGTTTGAAAACTTTGCTTCTTTGAATCATCTTTAGATGTCCTAAATTATTACTGTAATAATCATAAACTGTTTGCCCACACAGCATATGAATACCCTACACAGTCCTGTGCATATCAAAAGAGTATTTTTAACTGTAAAAACATGAAGGCACCAAGTTCAGGTAAGACTCAAAGAATGAGTCAGTGTTAAAGAGGGAGATTATAAAAGGGCATTGAAATCCTATCATCACTGACATGTATCTACACAGTACAACTCTATCAGGCTGTCCTCAATGGGCTCAAGAGTAATCAGGAATGGTGAATAGTCTAGTTTTCTGGATGACTCTGGGATGGAAGGAACTTGGATCCATGTACAGATGAAACTAAAATTCAAACAGGTTCAATAATTTTCTATGAGGGCTCATAAGAGGCAGAGTTGAGATTCTCGTCCTAACCAAATGTATTTCTTCAGAAGCATTTGGATTTAACACATCACTTATAAGTTATTTCAGCAATTTTAGTACTCAACTAGTTGTCAACTGTACTACACAGTGAACTGTTGTTAACTATTAATATGCAACTTATCATAATTATAGTGAAAATAAGCCTTTATTAAGACGCAATTAAGTGCATGACTATATAAAGAAGATGACACACCTCTTTTACTCCTTTCTAGGTTATCACATGAAAACTATGGTTTTCTCTGTGGATTCTAGAATGCCACACTCTCCTTTCAAACTATATCCTTTATAAGACTCGAATCAAGCACATTTTCTAGGGCCCCTAGAGATTTCGGTGTGCTACCCAAACCTCGTGTATTATGGATTTTATAATTTGACCTTCAGCACAAAAGATTTTATTCAATGTGTTCTCTCATGTTTGTTTTCCCAATGTGGCAAAAGGCTCTCAGCTGACAAGGATTGCAATCTATAATAGACTTATATACTGAATTTTATAGCACCTGGCACATACTCAACAAATACAAGTTAGTTCAGTTCTGAATTAATGAACTTTTAGATTTATCCATTGTATTTTATATGAGAGTGGTTTGGCTCATGTATGTATGTGAATCACATGCATGTTTGGTGCTTGCAAAGGTGAGAAGGGGTCATCAGGTCCCCTGAAATTGGAGTTAGAGATCGTCGTGAACCACTATGTGGGTGCTGGAAATTGAATCTGGCTCCTCTGTAAGAGCAAAAAGTGCCCTTAAACCACTGAGTCATCTTTTGACTACCTTATTCATCAATTTAGTAATGTAAACTATTTGTGATGAGACTGGAAATGAAACAATGAGTTTATCTAATATTTGGTTGAATATATTGCTTGCCATGTAATAGATCCACCTAAATGTCCAAACTCCTTTTTGCCAATAAACAAACAAACAAACAAATGTACTATTATCCTGCAGTTCATGAGTACAATTTTAAAAATCAAGGCTCTGATTTCAACTCTTCAAGATATAAGTTACCTAAACACAATGATAATTCTGACATGGATTTCTTTAGTATTAATTTCTTAAGAAATGTCTTAAAGTCCTCTCAATAAGAAGTTTCAGGAGCATTTGAATGAAAGCTGAATGTTGCCCTGATTTCTACAAAGCTCATCACAAATGCTGAGCAGAAGATAACCCTAAAATAGCACTACTCAATCTATTTCATTTATAATGCCAGGCATTTGAAAATGGAATATTTTTATGCGCTGAACCAATTTGATTTCTATGTATGATTTGCCATTCATATTTTTTTTCATTTTCCACTCAAGTTTGATTTTAATAGTGATGATACATAATAGCAAACACGTGAATAAAAGTGATTTGGAATTTCAGTCACTGTTATTCTAGACAGAAACAATATGCAACTATGAAATTTTGTTATTAAAGTTTACCCTGTGATGAGAGTAAGGAGAGAAGAAACTGGCTTCCTTGCTATACTTATTAAAGTTGTGAAGGTAGGTGTTGACAGTTTTCTGTGATTGTCATTACTTCTAGAATGCAAATGCACTGGGCTTTACCATTTCTTGTGAGTGTGCTTTATACCTTCTAAGTATAGGCAGTACCTAAGATGCATGCTCTCTAAGTGTTTAATAGGCTAGTCCTTTGCTAGCTAATTGGTGTTAGTTTCATGTATAATCATGAAGTAGATGTTCTCTGCTGTTACACTTAGGAGGAAGTGCTAGCAAGCAAACAGATCACACTTTGCCTGAAAATTTAAGCCCCAATAAATGGTTATGGGGGTGATGTAACTTCTTTATCATGCTGTCCTCACATCTGAGCATCAGAATACCAATGACAGTCTCCTAGAGAAGACACTCTGAGTTCCTAGAAGAGAAAGACCAATCACTCGAGTAAGAATCATCATCATTACTAGCCTTTTGTAAATTGTATTGCTTGTGTACTACATATCAATTGATTTCACTGTTTTTCATACACATTATCTCATTAAGACATCCTTGCAAACCTTTAAAGTATAAGTTCCCTGTCCACAATGTAAATGAGACAGACTGTTCCTTAGAAACTTAGAGCTTAGCTTACACCTTTTACACAGTGCTTTGCTTCCCACTGTCAGCTGTTTTAGCATTTTTGTTCAAACCAAGTTTGTTCTACTCCGCACTGTTTCAACACTCATTCTATGATGTTATGTCATGAACTGTATCTGAAACTAAAGTGGCCAACTTTTTAAAAGCTGCCACTGCATCTGGTTATGTGGCTCAAGCCACTCACCTATAACCCAATGCAACCTTTTGAGTTGTCTTCACTTGCTGCCTTCCTTAGGAATTTATTTTAATCTTCAGGTACCACTATGGATGTTAATTAATTTTAATAGAACATTAGGTCAACATGCTCCCCTCTAATTAAAGTGAAGCTCTAATGTCCTTTAAATCCTTTGTGCTTTCATGTATAAAAGGCCTTCTTAGCACATCCTCAGAACTATGTTCTGGATTCTTTCCTGATCTAAACTCCTCCCCCTGTGTTATTCTCTCACAATGGACATTTGTGGCATTCCTCATATTCTACTGCCCTGTTTCCAAGGATCCAGCGGGTGGTCTGCTTCTCCGTCCACTCAGCTTGCCTTGTCATAGACAAGGAATGATGGGCCTAAAGACAACATGTCTTTTTCCCCCACAAGCAAATTACCTTTGGAAAATATCTGTCTCCGTGTCCCAAATGGATTACATTTTTAAACTCAGAATTCCCAAAGCAGAGCTATTCTTTAAAAATACAATGAATTTGTGTCTCAAATTGTAATATAAATAATGTCTTTTTTGGCACCCTTTGGTGTTCCTTCCTCACACAGATGAAGTCTAATGAATCAAGCCAGCACTGGTAGATACAAATGAATAGTGCTGAGATGTGAAGTGATATACTTCATTATCTTGGCTCCTCATAAATAAATAATTACAAATAGTGCTGCTTTGGGCATCCTCATTGGGTCCATTTTCAGTTTGTGCTACAACATAGATTTTTTTTCCTTTCTCCATTTCAGTCAAAACAAGCAAACAAAAAGGTGACACCCCCCCCCCCCCGGCTTTTACTCAATCATCATGACTCTGAAAAACAACTGAACACTTTCTCCTTCTTAACCACAGCGGTATCTTTAATGAGGACACTTAGAAAGCAAAGATTATGTCAAAAGAGTGTATTTCTTGCACTGTACTTCCAGGAAATGTGATGAAAAATAAATTAAAGTCCTGGAAATTTCCTTAATACCCAAGAACATGAAACAGTCTTGTTCATGCTTGGTGTTGTATTTCCAAATATCACATGATGATACACCTTGATTTGGGAAGAGACATAGCATTTCTTGAGCACTGCATGCCTCTTCACTGTGAGCTCTATGGTTGCATTCACTGTACCTATGGTTGCAAGCTATAATGTGTGCTGATACAGTTGTTTCCTAACTTACAGTTTGGCCCACTAAGGGAAATAGTTCAAATGGTAACAGTTGTTTGGGTAATGATATGATTAAAAATGCCTAGAGTGTGTCCAATCACTCACCTTCTAGGGGGAAAAAAAAAACCTTTTATTTCATTGTGTTATATATGTCCAGTGTGCCTAAAACTGGGCGCAAGACATGCTATTGGCTGTGAGGGGGAGTGATGGCCCCAAAAGTTCTCCAAATCCACGACCCAGAGCCTAAGTATGGGTTAGTTTGCATTCATTAATGCTGTTCACCAAACACTTGCGGTTTTCTGTCAAAATGCATGATAAAACCTGTTTATTTTCTTTCCTATAATCTCTGGTGGAGGTGATGTATTTTACCTACAAGGAGAAGATATAATAATTAGTGAAGAGGGCTGGGACTTAGCTCAATTGGCAGAGTGCATGACTAGTATGCCTTAGGGCCTGTCTTTTATTGCCAGCACTGAGTAAAGCAGCTACGATGTCATTCATGTGTAATAATCTGTAGATTTTGTGAGGTGGAAACAGAAGGATAGTCAGAAATACAAGGTCATCCTTGAATACACAGAGAATATGAGAGCAGCCTGGGACCAAAGAAAGAGAAATTAGTAGAAAATTTTCTTTCCAGCTATATTAACTAACAATAAACTCCAGTGTCTGCTGCATTTCCCTCCACCATGGAATGAAGACATGTGAAACAGGGTCTCTAATCACCTGTACTGCATATGTCATGCAAATAAGAAACAAACATTTGTGACCAAAAGCCAATACTATCCTAAGGGTCTTTGTTACCTCAGCATAATTTAAACTAACTTCAATTAAATAAAAATATATCTTTCTTATTTTTAACAATCTAAAAAAGATAATTTAAATACCTAATCTATATTTGAACTATCTCAATAAATCACCCAAAATGAAGTTAATACTACATTTTTCTATTAATTATAACAAACTAATGTCTACAATCTAAATATTATCTCCCAAAGCTTTGCTACATTATGAATTACAATTTACTAAGTTAATTGGAATTTATTTCCATATACATGATAATTTTAAGGAAAAAAATCATACTGGTCTTTATATCTTGTGAAAAATGAAAGATGTTTTGTTTGTTTGGTTTTTAGTTTTAGTTTTGGTTTGTTTTTTATTTTGTTTTAAATCATGGAACCAGTATATTGCTGTGTCCTTCAGGAATCCCAGGATTTTTTTCCTACCTAAACAGATAAATAGAGTGAGCAGGAAAGATAGGCTTAGTGGTTAAAGGCACATGCTGCTCTTGCAGAGGATCTGGGTTCAGTTCCCTGTACGCACACAGTAACTCATTCCAGGAAATCTGATGCCTTCTGCCTCCACAGACAACACATATGTAAAAAAATGTATTTATTTTAATTCAAGAAAATGAAAATATAATATATTAGTGTATAATTTTCTAACTGAAGCCTAAATAAGTCAGAGCAAAAAGGGGAGTTTGGTGGTCAAAATTGCCTAACTGAAATTGACTAATTTAGGTAAAAACTTATTAAAAATTATTTCACCTCTTATAGACTACTGGTTCTGCCAAAGACCAGGAATTCAATTTGTAAATAATAAATAATTACCCCTGTAAACCAGTCTCCAATTTCAATCTTGAAGCACTTGAAGAAAAGCATAAATGGCTATATTTGACATAACCAGACACTGCTGAAATGAGAATGCGTATACTATTAAATAGAGAGTAAAGAATCATCCAGACAAGGAAACTGATTGAGTTAATGATAGTAGAAAGTTTGGGAGATGCAGTGACCAGAACGATGGGTCATAAACAACAAAACAAATACTTTCAAGGATATGATTGGCTCTCAAAATTAAAGAGCAACATCTCTTTATAAATTAAGGCACATTTTTCTTAACAACATACAGATTCAGTAAAACATTATATGTTTGAGTGTATTGTGCGTGTGAATGTAATATGATTTGTAGTGTGTGTGTGTGTGTGTGTGTGTGTACATTTTATCCAAATGGATTTTTAAAAGAATTATTCATTTAATGTATATGACTACACTGTAGCTGTCTTTAGACACCCTAGAAGAGAGCATCATATCCCATTATCGATGGTTGTGAGCCACCATGGAGTCTCCGGGAATTGAACTCAGGACCTCTGGAAGAGCAGTCAATGCTCTTAACTGCTGAGCCATCTCTCCTGCCCCTTATCCAAAAAGTTTATATCTTCTGCCTCCTACGTTTTTAATCTATCAGTATGCAGGGGAGGCTGCTACAAACAGGAAGCCATACATACTGAGCCTATCTTCAACGCCGATGCAGCAAAATATAATTTTATTATTTTTCCAGACACCAGGGTTTTCATTTGTAACATACCATGCTGAAATCACAAAATCCTGAGCTTCAGCTACTCGTCTGCATTTATGAGTTCTGGGGCTTTATATCATTTCTCATCTTTCCTGGGCCTATGTTTCTTTATCAAGATTGGTAAAATAAACAATACTTGAATTGAGTGTATAACATATATATTCAGCTTCTTCATGCTGTACCCCCCAATTCTATAGCTCCGCTGTAGGTCAGAATAGGTCTAGACCTATTGGGTCAGAGTCACAGTTCTATCCCTGACTATGTGGTGATATGCAAGTTAGTTCAATCTTCTCTGCCTTAGTTTTTTCGTGGATGAAATGAAGACTAGTATAGCATCAAATTTTAAAAGTTATTTTAAATATAGATGAGAATATAAATAAAATATTTGTAAAATAACATCAACAAATATGTAGAGACTAAACTTAAGAAAGAATATATTCATAATAGCAACATGAAACATAAAATACAGTAATAAATCTAATTTTAAAAGTAATACATTTACACAAACATTATAAAATATTTAACAGAAATTAAATTATACCCAGATGGAAGTATACACCATGTTCTTGTTTCATAAGACTCACTAACAATTATCTCCAAATTGATTTAAAATTTCAGTGCAAGCTTCCCCCTGAAAACCTGAAAATGTAAAAATTTAAAAAGACAGTTAGTTCCTAAATTATGAATTAAGTAAAAACATTCTTACAAAAGAAAAACAAATGTGGAGAATTTATGAGTTTTCCAGTAAAGTTATAATAATTAAAACAATGTAGTATTGATACAAGGATAAGACTGATCCAGAAGAGAAAGTTACAGATTAAGCTAATGTATACAATAACAAATGCTAAGATCTACAAAACCAATGATGCTATAAGTATGGAAAGTCTGGACTCATACTCACTGCTCATGGTAATAAAAGCAAAGACATTGTTGGAAATCGTTTTGAAAGCTGTACACAATTGAGCATAGTAGATAGTTTTTATTTTAATTTTTGGTTTTAAATGATGGTAACTTCATATTCAGTCATCTCTATGGCAGGTGTTCAAGCTCTACCTGTAATTTATTCTCTCATCTCTGATACTTTATAAATTTGTCAATAAATAGTTACTGGAAGAAAAGTCTGTGTACCATAAGATATTCTTGAGAATTCAAAGAAATACAGATTTCATCTCTTCCTGGAAAATTGTAAATTTAATGGGAAAACACTCCATTTGATAAAAAAAAAAATGCATTACCTCCACTTGATAAAAATGTATTATCAATCAATTGAATTAAACAGTTATTTTAACTTTACACATGGGATTGAGCAATGTAGCTGGGATCTGGGTAATAAATACTTTCTGGAGAATGGGTTTCATGAGATTGTGGTGAATGTTGAGGTTTGGCGGCAACAGCAGCTAATAGGTATATGTTTGGAATGCTTAAAATTATGTTGTTACTGACTGAATGAATATTGGATACACATTTTGTATAGGTAAGAACAGTGAAAACAATTAATGATTTTTAAGTTAATTCATGATGTGATTTGCTCATTTGAAGAAGATTTTGTCTTTCATTCCTGTCATAAAATGTGGTTTAATTTAATTCGGATTCGGATTAGTTTATTCTTTCTCTGATCATCTCAATCACTAAATAGTAACAGGCCTTATCAGTCTCACACATCAACGAGCAGTTATTTTTCTTCTAGAACATCCACATTAGAGTCTCACATGTAATTAACAAGAAATAACTATGTGTCAAGCTAACACATTATCAATTAATTAGTAGAGGCAGGTCTTAAGAAAAGACAGAGGCAAGATATCCTGACAGCCTAATTTGATCCGGAAGGCCTACCCTATGTGGGGAGAGAACCAGTTTCTACATGTTGTCCTCTGACCTTCACACATGCAAGTGGTATATGTACACACAAATAAATAAGTTAATGTAATAAAAATAAAAGTCAAGACCTATGGATAACATGTATCTAGAGTTAAGGCAACAAAACAAGATCATACATTAATACATAGATAATTTTTTTTTATAACATCATAACTTAAACCAAATGCTATAGGAGTCGTAAGAACTGTGGGATTAGGGACTGAAAAAGAGATGATTGGAAGTGGGGAATTCTTTTTTTATGGAAAACAGATTCCTGAGGCACACAAGAAAAAGAAGGTTCTGACTGCCTGAGGCATTGACAGAACTTCAGAGAAGTCACACGAATAAGGGGTGGAATAATTCTGCACTGGAAATAGGGTGGAGAGAGAAGGTTTGTGGATTTGTAGTATTCCGCGTATACAAGCAACTTGGCATGTGTAGTGGCTGGCTTTGTGTGTCAACTTGACCCAAGCTGGAGTTATCATAGAGAAAGGAGCCTCCCTTGAGGAAATGCCTCTGTGAGATCCAGCTGTAAGGCATTTTCTTAATTAGTGATCAAGGAAGAAGAGCCCAGCCCATTGTGGTTGGTGCCATCCCTGGGCTGGTGGTCCTAGGTTCTATAAGAAAGAAAGCTGAGCAAGCCAGGGAAAGCAATGCAGCAAGCAGCACCCTCCATGGCTGCTGCATCAGCTCCCAGCTCCAGGTTCCTGCACTGTATGAGTTCCTGTCCTGACTTCCTTTGGTGATGAACAGCAATGTGGAAGTGTAAGCTGAATAAACCCTTTCCTTCCCAATTGGCTTCTTGGCCATGACGCTTTGTGAATGAATACAAACCCTGACTAAGACACCATGTATATATGCTCACCATGACTGTATTTGCTTTTTAAGACATTAGTAGGTAAATATCCTCATATTATTTTTTGGAAGTCATGAGATGAAACATTTCCATAAAATGCAAATTCTGTACGTTCAGTTGGTTAGCTGTGCTCCTCCTGTAACCGCCACTGCTGGGATTGTTCTAAAATGGAGAGGACAGGGCTCATTTTTTCTTAGCACTTTTGTGCAACTTCATAATCTTTACAATGGTCTGGGGTATGTTTTAATGGAGAGCCATTGCCATACAGCTTTTCTAGAACAGACCTGAGGAATATCTGCTCCTCTGCTCTGAGCAATCTGCTTCTCCTCTCTGTCCACCAGTGCTGAAGGCATTAACCGAGCTCATATGGTCAGCCGACTCAGAGCGCTACCTGGTCCCACCGTAAGCTTTCACATCATGCTTCTACCTGTTTCCTACCAAGTGAAACATCAATGACCATAGCAGAGCAGGTGAAGATTTGTATCTTACCTACATTGCATGCTTTTACACACTACTAAGAAAATACTATTATATATAATACTAGTAAATTGCCTAGGATCATTAAATTCTAATTTAAAAAGAAAAACATCTTTTGTAACATATTATCTTTCTCCAATATTTATTGTCTTCGATTCTTTTGTTCTAGAAAGTCAAAAATCTTAATCTGTGCTCTGAAGCAATTGCTCCTGAACCTTAGAATTAAAATAAGAAGAAACGGGTCATGCCATGTTTGGCATGCCATGGGCTAGAAAGGGAACATCCAATGGAGGCTTGCTGTACAAACCACACATTGACACAATGCCTAGAAATAAGTCTACCCTTAGTCATGGTATCATAAAAGTGAATGTCCTCAAAGCTCTTAGAGTCAACATGTAACTGACATTAACCCAAACGAGCAGCAACAGACAGGGTTCGAGAAGGAAAGCACACAATTTGTACACTGTTGCACTGGCTTTCAAAGGACCCAGCATACTACCCACAGTCACTAATTACAGTATCACAGCTATGCAAGTTCCTAAATGTCATAAGTCTAATTTGTATTCACTTAATTAGTCATCATATTATAGGATACTTTTTTCGTTGATGTTTTGGTATAAATAAATAAGGAGTTATTAGAAACTGAAACATACTGCCTCCAGGTAATTTCTGAGATCATTTAATATGCCGTGTTTTCTTCGAGGTCAAGAATTTTTAATGTAATTATTCATAATATGTATAGCAAGAGCTCCGTTTATTATGCTCAATAAATAAGCCAGGACATATTCTATTAAACCACAAAGTTTTAAGCAAATAAATTATCCTCAGTTGTTAGTGGAAACAGGGTAAGCATCACCCTTCCCGGTTGTTCAGACTAGCCCATTCTGTCCAAGGCAACATGAGCCTAGTCTAAGTAGACTGCTGGGTATGTAGGAGGTATCTCTCTTTCCCTCCTATTTTCTCTTTTCCTGACTACTGTTGTTTGATGGATGCCTTGTGAGGGAGGGTGTCTGTCTCTTTGATGTGTCATGAGTAAAGAAAGTACTGCATTTTCAAACAAATGTCAGAAATCCCTTCTTGACAAAAGAAGTCAGCTTTAGAAACGCACTCTGACAATACATACAACAGATAAACAGATAGTTTCTCTGCACATAGTGCCTTGATTTCTGCATGGCCAGAAAGTGTCCATTAGTCATCAATGAGAAATAATCCCAGAAGAGTTGATCTCAGTTTCACGTGCTCCCCTGCTGTACTGACATTCAAACATCTAAAGACACTTCTTTTTCTCGTGTACTTGGGATCTGCAACTGAAAAATAAAATACATATGTAGTTAGCTATTTCTGAAAGGTAAAATGGGAACATGGTGCTCCTGTTAGAGAGGTAAGCTATCACTTTTGGTGCAAACTAGAGATTTGGTCCATAAAGAATATCTGCTTTGAAATATTCACCATAACTCAGCAATGATAAGACTTCCTCTCTGGAGCATGAACGTTGAGCCAAATTTGAAAACCAAATTCCAAATGCAGTAAATGAAACTTCATTTTTAATAATTGCTGGTGTGAATGGAATTCATGTCCATCTGTATTCCAGGATTCCAAGAAGAGTTGGCATCTGATTCTAAAGTAAGCGGAGATAGTTGGAGAAATGGAAGAAGATGAAAGGCTGTTTGAAAATCAACTGCTAAGACTCTTAAAACCTAGCCATCAGCGAAAAAGTTCTTATTTCTCCTCAATACTTACTCAGATTATTCTAAATCATCTGGAACCTTGTGACAATTAGAGTCAGGAATAATTTAGTGGAAAGTGGTACTAGTGCTGTTAAAACTGTCAACGCAACGATATATTCTGCACAAGTCAGGAAATGGCAAGAGTGGTACAAAAGGCAAGTAAGCTCTCGGCCCTTCGCATCCCACACGCAGGGAGGGAAGAGGCTGCATCTCTACTGCTCCGCATTATTGTCTCATGAGAGTCCCAGATTGTAAAATAGGAAGAAAACTTGGCAGAGATAACATGCAGAGAGAACAAAGAAAAGTAATGATGGCTAGAAATTCATTTTGCAATGGCAGTTGTGGTGACTCATGCCTAGAATCCCAGCACTTGGCATACTGAGGCAGCAAAATAGCCATGAGTTCTAGATGAGAGTCTGGGCTATAGTGATTTCCAAGAAAATCTAGAATGTGGAATGAAACTCTGCCTTAAATTATTTTTAACAATCACCAGGTAATTGTAGTTCACAACCTTAATCTCAGCACTTGGGGCAGAAAAATCTCTGAATTCAGAGCCAATCTGGTCTACAGAGCAATAGCCAGGGCTACACAGAGAAACCTGTCTCAAAACAAACACAACAAAACAAAACAAAAAATTAAATTATTTTTCTGTCCAACAACAACAAAACATATAAAAATTTATAAAATACTTGTGTTTATTTCAATTCCTTCACTCCTGAGGTTCTTTTTATGTGCATATGTCAGATTTCAATTTTAACTAAACTTTTAACTAAAAATGTACAGAATTATTAATTTTTTGCCATTTCCTAAAGTCTTCCTTGCTTTGCTCTTATATTAAGTATAACTTGAGTGTATTCTCAGATTTCTCTAGAGAAACACAACTTATAGGTGAAAGAGGAAAGGGAGCATAGAGAGGGGGAAGAAAAAGAGAGACTTAGTTTATTTTTTTTTTAAATGGGTCATATTAGGCTAGTCCAAGATCTGCAAAGCAGGGTTGAGACTCGTAAAGGAATACCAAGAGTACCTGATGGAGACTAGAGGGCAGCTACATTATTTTTCTCTATGAAAGCCTTCCACTGATCATATAAGGCACTATCTCCATCATAGAGGATAATCTGTATTCAAACACTGCTGTTGGACATGTGAATCTCATCAGAAATTCTTCCACAGAAGCCCTTAGAAGGATGGCTGATCAACTAAGTGAGAATTCTTCCTCAGCCAAATTAGCACACAAAAATAACCACCATCTTGGTTCTTCATATGCCCTTGGGATGCTGCTGCCCTCCTTATTATATTTTTTATTTATTTTTTATTTTCCTTGACCTATTTCTTTTAAGGTACTTAAAGCCTCTGTGTGTGTGTGTGTATACATATATATACACACACATATACATACATATGCATATACATATACATCATATATATGTGGTCTTGGTAAAAAGTCTGCACTTGGAAACTGGAACTGTTCAATACCAGTTATTCTTAGAGCTGAAACCACACTAGCTACTAAGGTTCCAGATCTGAACCATGTTCCTGGAACCTAGTTCTGGACCCTTCACCTCATGTGCATCTCTGCCATAGAATCTAGCAATGCAACTTTAGACCTTATTTCATCAAACCTTCTTTGGCATTTATTGTTTCAGGAGTTACTGTTTTATAACTAATTTTTCCTTTCAGTTTTACAGATAGTCATCACTTCTCAAACCTCAATTTTTCCTCCTTTGGGAAATCATTTTCCTTTATTTGTGATAATTTGTGGTGGTTTCTAATCATCTTTACATTTTCATAATAATTGTATTTGATTACAATACACCGAAATGCTTTCTCCTTTATGATACAGTTAATTACATCGAATATAGTTAACCTCGTTTTGAAACATCCACTGTACTTTTTGGCATAGCCAGACTCACTCTATACCAAAACTTGGTATCAGAATTGCTACCAAACATGAAAATTCATTATGTCTTATGGATGGCACCATACTTAGAGACTCTACCTCTTTCAGGAACAACTCCCTGGATATATATATATATATATATATATATATATATATATATATATATATATATATTTAGGACTCTTAGAAAGGAAAAGTCATGAACACATAGGAATTTTAAATGAGAACAGATAATGAGGTTCTTATCTTCCCCTGAGCCATCTGACTCCCACTTGTAAAGGAAGACAAACAAGCACATCATATGTGTTCTTGCATTAGTTGCTTTCTCATGCTGTCTCAAAATACCCTGAAAAGGGAACTTAAAAGGCATAGGAGGTTCCATTGGTAAAATATGCTCCCTGTAAGCATGAGGACCAGAGTTCAATACCCAGAACCCATCCAAAACAACAATAGCAACAACAATGTTTTGAGGATGCTAGCTCATGCTTGTAATTCCAATGTCGGAGAGGTGGAAACAAGGGAAGCCCTGGGACTCTCTGGCCAGTCAGCCTAACCTACTTGGTAAATTCCAGACCAATGGAGACCATCTCAAAAGAAGGGGATGGCATCTGAAGAATGAAACTAAGGTTCTGTGACCTCAACACACATGTGCATGCATGGAGACAAGTGGCTCCCTGCTAGTACGGTGTCCAATTGGACATGTGGAGAAAGTGTATTGCTAACAGTTGTTTGTCTTAAGTCCAATTGCATCCCCTACATGTTACTTCAACCCCTCAGTCCAGTCTATACTATGCCTATGTCTTATGAATTAAATTGTGTACTCCCCTCACCCCAGTTTATATGCTAAAGCCCATGTGATTATAAGTGGACATAGGTTTTCTTTAAACGTGCCTGTGGTTACATAAACTCACAAAGATATTGCCCAAATCCAGTGTGATCGATATGAGGAAGGGACAGATGGATTTAGCCACTTGCAAGCCTAGGATAAAGTCTGGGAGAAACAAGTACCAACAGTGCATGAGTCCTGGACAGCCAGCCTATAGAACTGCAAGAAAATAAATTTCCTCTCTAAGCCACTCATTCTTTGGTATTCTGTTATGGATGCTCTGGCTGTCTAACACTCTAGGCATAACCTTTAAAACAATAAAGTCCAAACTTTGCTCTTACCTCAACAGTGCTCTCTCTCTCTCTGCATACTAACTCCTATTCCTAAATACCATTGCCCTCTTACTTCCTTACTTTTTTCTTTCTCTTTGGACATCACTTCTCCAGTTGTCCACAAGAGATAATCACCCAAAAGAATTTTATGATCTCCTGGTGGCATTCTGCAACCCACATGTGTTCATTCTTCTGGGTCACTGTGGCAGATTTCAGGCAGAAATAGCAGAGGGAAGGAGACACCTATGTGGAGTGACTATCTTAGAGCCTGTTGATCTTTCATTGTGGAGAAGCATGGTGGTGGAGGGACCCTGTGTCAGAGTCTGTTCACATCATGATGGAGCAGAGAGCAGAGGGAGCAGGATAAGACCCTGTGATGAGCATATTGTTCAAACGTCTGTTCCAAATGACCTACTTTTGCTTGCAAGGTTCTGCTTCCAAAAAAAAAAAAACACTTCAGCCTCTCAAGATAGTGATACCACCTGGTGAATAAGCTTCCAATGTAAGATTCATGATACAGGTGTTTCCGACACAAGACAAGATACCATCCTAGAAGACAAGCCAAGGTGAAATCTACAGCTGTCTCTGTTAACAAGCCCTCAAGTCATCTTTCACTAAACCTGCTTCATGGTTTACCCTTTCTGCCATTACTTTACAAAAACCCCAAAGCTGAATTGATGTTGCTGCTTCCTTTCCTCGCCCCAGCAATTACCCTGCCCAACAAGTCTAACTTGTTATCACCTCGAGAATTCCTGCTGCCTTTTCTTTCTTTTCAATTTCCTCTCCCATTTTTCTCAATTTCAAACATTTTATTTCCAGTTTCAAACTCCATAAATGTTATCACCTTTATCTGTGTTGAACAGTGGCTTTGCCTCTTGCTCCCCATTGAGTCTTTCTCCTCTCTCTCTCTCTCTCTCTCTCTCTCTCTCTCTCTCTCTCTCTCTCTGATAGTGTTTAAAATATCTTGATATGGGAGGCAGTGGGATAATCACTGGGTAAAGGTACTTGCTGTCAATCCTAACAATCTGAGTAGATCCCAGCACCCCAATGGAAGAAGGAGAGACCCAATTCTTAAGAATTATTCTCTGACTTCATATGTGTGCTCTGACATGGCATGTATACAGAGAGAGAGAGAGAGAGAGAGAGAGAGAGAGAGAGAGAGAGAGAGAGAGAGAGAGAGAGAGAGAGAGAAAAGAGAGAGAGAGAGACCTTACCCAATTCCAAATAAGAGTCTTTTACTATTAATGAAAAAAAAATGAACAGGGGGGAAAAATCCTGCATCTGTTTCCAGCAACTTTACCTTCTATGTTCTAGAAGATAAAGAGGACTACACTCTATTGACTCCTTTAATTCATTGGTTCATCTCTGACCCTCCCATTGTAACTGGGCATCTGTGGTACTATTTCACCAACAAGGGGGCAGCAAACTGCTTCTGGAAAGTTCTGAGATCTTTCAAGCAGACACAGAGTTTCTGTTGGAACTGCTAAGCTAAGCATTGTAGCT
Source organism: Arvicanthis niloticus (assembly GCF_011762505.2). Lineage (NCBI taxonomy): Eukaryota > Metazoa > Chordata > Mammalia > Rodentia > Muridae > Arvicanthis > Arvicanthis niloticus. The sequence goes on from NC_047660.1 coordinate 22,027,661, forward strand.
CACAGTCTGACATAAGTGGATGGCATTGGCTGTATTTAAATTCTATTATCGTTGAATTGACATTTAACAGAATTGATCATAGATGGAAAGCCATAATTTACCTTTGTTTCATTCTCAACCATCTAAAAATAAGACAACTAAATATTAGTTACACACGAAAAAGGAGCAGGCCCGATTTGACCCTTCAGCATAGTTTAAACCCTGTATTCAAACTGTTCCCTTAGTACCAATTCCTTCTATTCTACAGAAACTAATAGGAACATCTATTTTCCTGCGCTTGCCCAATGCTGGTCCACTGGGCTACACCCTTTGAAAGCATGTTTAGCTGAATTTAGGCCAATCTTCCTATGTTTCCTTTTTTTCCTCTCCATTATTATTTTTCTTTTCTTCACAAGGCCTCAGCTCCAGCTGCTTCTTTGGTACCAGTGTCCCTAAGATCCATTTTCTTTGCACTGTTCTGCCCCACCAGATAATTTCACATACATTCATGGCCTCAACAATGAAGGTGATTGTAGGACCATGAAAGACAACCTGATTTCTGGTGGAGCATGGGCTGAAAATCACCAGAGACCCAGCAGGGTACCCTGCAAGGGAGGGCAGGCATTTTGCCATGCTTCCAGACTCCAGGCACCTGACACGAGGCAACGGCCCTCCATAGACCTGTGCCTTTCAGTCACGTAGGACTGACTCCTAGACCTTCCACACCATCGCCAACTGGTGATGTCTTCCATTTTGAACCTAATTTTCATCTGAGTTCTAGACTGTTCATAATTGATTTTTCTCTCTAGCTATGCCAACAGTTCCAGATAAAACCTTCCCCATATTGAAGACAGCACGTGGGAGCAAAAGCTGCTTTAATGATAAAATCACAAAATACTGTTTAAACTATATACACATATTTATGTATATATGTTTAAAAGATATGTATATACACATGTATATATACATATATACATATGCACATACGTACATATACAAGTATATACACATATACATACATATACATATATATACATAAACATACATCATATACATATACACATACACATATACATATATATATCCATGGGCTGACAGAATGGCTCCATAGATAAAGTGCTTACTATACACACTGGAGGACATAAGTTCCAGAACCAGTATAAATACTGAAACAGAGAAGAGATACCACTAAGTTGTCCTCTGACATAGAACATAGACACATAAACACATACACAGTAATGATTATAACAATTTTTAAATAAAGAAAAATTCACAAATTTTCTTACCTTGTTTAGATTCTCCTCTTTTTCTTTCCTCTTCACAGAGAGAGAGAGAGGAAGAGAGAGACACACACAGAGAGAGAGAGAGAGAGAGAGAGAGAGAGAGAGAGAGAGAGAGAGAGAGGAGAGAGAGAATTGCTGAGTCTATCTCATATACTTTCATCTACGTTCTCTACATTTCTTCTGTTTTTCTTTGTGTCACAAAACTGTTACTTCCCAATTCCCAATTACCTGTACCCTTCCTTTTCTGCTACTCCACACTGAAGTCATGACCTTAGAGCAATAACAACTTCTTACTTTTGTTTGGGTGGCTACCGTACCATCTTTTGTTCATTTTCTTCCCCTGCCCTCACCCATCGGCATGGTCCTTTGAGATAACTCTTGTTTAGTTCAGTCCTTGAGCAGTGCCATCTGCTTCCTGCCACGACTCTCATTGCAACATAAGCTAACTCATGTTCCTGAGCCCGCCCACTGCCATCCATTCCAGGCTAGGCCAGACTAAGAGAGCTTAGTCACCAATCTGACTGTAGGCCAGGGGCAACCTGGAGTAGCTTCCCAGTCAAAGTCGAATTCTTTTCACTTGGCTGACAAGCCCTTCAACTCTACAATCTAGCCTCAGCTTGACATTCTCTTTTCCTTCCATAGATGTAAATGTTCTTCTGAATCTAAAGTCGGTATCACCAATTGTCACACTCACACCCACACCTTGCCCCTTGCTTTGCATTTTGTTTTTCCCCACTTCTGTGGAATTTTGTTTTTTCTTCTCTTTGTGTAAGCAAGTCATACTTCTTCAAATGTAAACTCACCCACCCCTTGTTGTGGAGCATCCAGCCCCTGCTGATACCGTTCACCCTGTGCACCTGTGCAACTGTTATGTTTTTATCCAGCTTTGGCAAGGACTAGAGACTAATGCAAACCTGTATCCACTCCAAAATGAAATTCTCTTCTCTTCTCCTTTTCTTCCTTCTCCTCTTCTTCCTCTCCCTACTCTTCCACTCTCAAGTATATAAAAACCCAAAAGGGGACCTCTGAGTCCTCAATATTTCTTCCAGAAAATGATCACTAGCTACTATGTGCAAGCTAGAGTCTAAGACCCCATGAAAGAAAGGGACTTTGGAGGTCGCATTTGCAGTATCTATAGCTCTTTAGAGGGTAGCCTGGCCTCCTTCAAGAGCTACAGATGAGAATGAGAATCTGCAGGGACTGAAAGACACTTTACAAAGATGTTGATGCCTAGACATACATTACAAATGTATGTCTTATTTTTTTAGCTCTGGGACTATCATGGGGTATTAGTATGTATACACTACCAGCTTGTCTTTAAGAGATTAAAGAGTCAAGTAAGAAGGAGATGTGAACATTTGCTTTAAAAGTAAGTTGGGCTAATCACATGGTAGCATATGCCTTTAATCCCAGCAATCAGGAATCAGAGGTAGGCAGATCTCCATGAGTTGAAGGACAGTGTGGTCTACATAGAGAATTTCAGGACAGCCAGGGTTGCATAATGAGACTCTCTCAAAAAAAAAAAAATCCAAAAGTAACTAATGTGATTTCTTCCTCTCAAAAACCTGTTCCATCTCTGCTCTCCTGATTATGAGATAGAGGCAGACAAGAGAAGGAACAAACAGAAGCAGGCAGATACTCAGAGAGAGGAAGATTGACAGTAACCAGTGAGGTCATATTACTGTTGCATCCTCAGTGATAGATGGGATTGCCTAAAGGTTCCACATTTTATAGTAGTAGTTTCTTCTTTAACAAATACTTTCCCCAGAGGCAGTAGAGGTGTAGAATGGGGATGGGTACCAGAGGTACTCTTTATCCCATTCCTCCCTCCTGCTCTCAAATGATATACATAGTTTCAGTTTGTAAATCACCATGGTGATAGCAGGAAATAAATAGTTTCCACAGTTCAATAGAGGGGAAAAAATCTGACAATCAAAATGAATAATTGGGACCTGAGGGCTGCCTGTGATACTTCCATTGAGATTGCTATAGATAAATACATATGTATACGGGTACCTGTCCTTCCTCTTAGAGAAAATAAGGACACGCTAACTCATATAGAGGAAATGGATTCATTGATTCACAGTAGTATTTAAAATAAGAAAGCTGGCCTTGAGACTAACAGAGGACCTCTGGCAGTCATACAGAACAATACCATAAATGTTAAATAAACACAAGTTACTTTTAAAAAAAAACATTTTTAAAGACAAAAATTAACAAGAAAATAATTTCCTCACAGGTTAGAGTTAAATATAAAACTAGTGTCTAAAGTGAAGGTAAGCATGTTAAGAAATGGTTAACAATGTCTTGTCCGGTCAGACAAGGCAGGCTTAATGAAGGGAAAGTCTTGAGTTCAGTATTTTAGCTGTAACCTTGATAAAGAAAGCCAACAGGGGCTTTCTCACAGCACCTTACAAGCCTGTGTTATCCTTGGGGTTTCTGCAGCCAATGAAAGTTTGTCACGATGATGTAATGCTCCTGAGTTGTGCTTCAGCCGAGTATGTGGTCACCGGGTCTCATGCCTGAGAGCTAGGTAAGTTTCTGAATCATATTTTTCTTTCCAGCCTGTTCCTGTGCGTAAACTAATTCCAGCAGAGAGATCGTTTGTTTCTGGTCTATTTTACTATCTCTGAACATTTAAAAAAAAAAAAAAAAAAAAAAAACATGGGCTGGGTTGTTATAGAATTGTAAAGACAGCTGGTAAACAGAATGATGGGATCTTAGAGTCAATTTTCCTCTGTTATTAGGCTGAAGGCTTTTACTCCTCGACAATTTGTCATCGCTTCGGAGAAAAAAAGAGCAGCAAACACTGGTGTTTTATGTGTTAAGGGAGCCTCAGTCATTCAGCAAACAAGTTTTGCTAGAGAGATATTTTCAGAGAGATGGAAGAGGTTTCTTTGAAAAGGTTGACACCGACTGTGGCTGCTATCATTGAGTGAGTCCCACTGCACTGTAAACAGTGGGGTAAAGTTTCAAATATTTACTATAAAGAGAGAGCACATACACCTCATCTTCATAGAGTTCATCCTGAGAGACTATTTCTTTTCAATTTTTAACGAAGTTTAAAAACAATTTGAAAATAAGCTAAGTGTTTTGTGAATCTGGAAGCTATATAAAATTAAGTGAAAAGGGGCTAAATATAAGTAAATAATCTGTCTCTAATTCATAATCAGTATATGGTGGAGTAGCCGAGCAACTTTTGAATATCGTTTAGTATTTTTACAGTGCGAGCTATATAACAAAATCAACCAATGGAAATGCAGCTTTTTCCATTCCATGACACTCTGCAGATGTGGTGATTTTAAGCTGTTATTAATATTAGTCAGGCCAGTGTCTATCCTGGGTACATGGAGACCAGAAAACGGTTGCTGGGAAAATGCAGGACTGGGAAAGCAACACTTTTGTGGCTTCCTGATGCTAAGTAAGGAGTATCAATGGACAAGAGGAGGCTTAGCTATGAATCTCCAACTCTCCTCATGGACATATTCGGATTATACTCAGGTCTTACCTCAGCTCAGACCCTACGTACACAGACTTAGAGAAGGGCATCTACAATCAGAACAACACAGTATGTCTACATGTTTGATGATTTCCAACAAGGAAAAGGCTTCTGTGTTTTATAGAGTTCATTTTGCATGGAGTTTCACTAAAAACTTAACTTTCCAGCTTGAACATTACTCTATTCTACTGAGTTAATCAAGAACATATCACTGTTCACTGCATGTGTATCCCTTCACTTTGTATTACCGTAATGTTGGCCATTTCCCTCCCCTGCTTTCTAGATGTTCTCCCCCTTACCTGGAGTTAGTTTCCTGTCATTATGCCACAGTTAACACATTTTTTCTCAAATTAATAATCTTAATGCCAAATAGTTTTTATTCTAAAATAAATGCTGTGCAAACAAAAAAATACTAGTCAGCATAGTGTAAATATGACTCATTTTCCTTTTATGACCACAATTTTCCCTGTCATTGCTTTAACGGAAGGATTGGTCCTCGTAGAACCTTAAAAGATACAACTCTACATTTCAGTAACATCCTGTGTTTTGCTTTCTGCTTCGTAAGTTCTGAATGGTAGGCACATCACACTTACAAGGAGTGCCACAGTGGCCTTGGATGAAGAGGATGGAGGCATGGTACTGTAGAGTGGCTGATAGGGAAATTGTGTGGAGAAGGTGGGGAACCCCTGACAACATCCCACATTGTGAGATGACCTGCTTTTCTGAGGCAGGTGTTATTGGTCCTAGGGGCCTTGATCGGCACTTGTATCTTTATCACAGAGCTGCAATGCATCCATCTATGGCTCATTAGACTTGGACTCCTGATGCCACCATGCCCAGCAGGCAACAAAGAGAGATGAGCCTGGAGTAAGCACAATCATTAGTCTCTTAGGTTGGTCTTCAAAGATGCCTGAGAGGAGTATACATGTGGCTCTTCTTGATCTAAGAAACTGCTTTGATCTTCACTCTCAGAAGCCACTCTGCAGGAAAATTCAAGAATTTCAGTAAACAGCACTCTTGAAGGAAGATATTACTTTAGTGGCAATCTGAAAGTCTACCCTGACACTGACCAAGACCAGTTAAAAATCTCTGTGACTAATCCTGGGGACAAAATGGGCTCCAGAATATGCAGTCCAGAGCAGATCTCTTATACTCGGTAACTTTAATGGTTCTTAACCTGTGAGTCATGACCCCCTCACAGAGGTTGCATATTCAATATCTTCATGTTGTATATTTATGTTATGATTCATAACACTAACAAAATCACAGTTATAAAGTAGAAACTAAAATAATCTTATGCTTGGGGTCACCACATCACAAGGAACTACATTAAAGCATCAGAGTATTAGTAAAGTTGAAAACCACTGGCTTGGAAGGTGGCAGCCCAAGCCAGTGATTCTTGGAATCTGAAGGTTGTTTATTTCTGAAAGACCAGCTAGAGACATGTAGGATGTCAAAACTGAAGAACACATGAAATGACCTAGTAACAATCTATTGTAGTGCCCTTCTATATTTCATAAAACGGGTGCTCAATAAAGGCTTCCCTATCTTTTTTTAAAGATCTTTTAACAGATCCTAATCTATTAAAATACATTAATATTTCACCTTTCTGTTCCCCAAAAGCATTTTCTTCATTAAGTCACGGTATTACTCAATAGGTATGGCTTGGGATCATTTTGTTCTTTATCCACTTATATGATACAAAGGTAATTATATTGGCAACACCCCTAGAAGAAAAGAATAGTCGGCAAAGAGAAAAAGGAGTTGGCTATGTCTCTCACTGTGAGATACTGGGGGACTCACATACTCCTCAAATACATAGAAATGTAGGGAATGATAATTCCATAGTAACAGTCATAAGTCACATACCACGCCAAGCACAAGGGAGATGCTGGTGCAAAAGGTGCTAAGCACAGAAAGAGATGTTTAATTTGGCAAAGGCTGCTAAAGACCATACCACTTCTGGTCATTGTCGTAAGTTCATTTGACCTTCACAACTGGGTAGCCATGACAAACAAGATTATAAATCCGAGTTAACCTGGTAATGGTGGCATAAGCCTGTAATCGCAGCTACTCAGGAGGCAGTAGGTCGGCAAGTTCAAGGCTGGCGTGTTCTCTCAGAAATGATTTTTAAAAGGAGATGAGGGTTGGGGGTGTAGCTCAGAGGTAGAGTGCTGCATACCATGCATGAGACCCTGGGTTTCAGGCAGAGTACTGAGAAGTAACGAGCTGGAAAGGAAAAATCATCAACCCAGCTGCGAAGATTATAGTGATCGCATCCATTGCAGTAAACAACGTGTCCATGGAAGACGAAGAATTTCCGTTCTCCCCATCCTTTATGGAACAGTATCATCACCTCCCGTGGGACCATTGTGGCTCTTCCCCTTCTGCCTTCTGTGTGACTCTGGGACCCATCGGCAAATGGAGGACTCTGCCTTTCCAAAACCTACTGGCATGTACCTATTGACAAAGGGACACTGGGCTGAGACTCAGACCACTTGAGTGTTTTGGGAAAAAGGACAATAGGATGCCGGTGATCATCCATCTGCCAGCAGCAAGTCACAGTCCTACAGACTGTTGTAGAGACTTTGTCAAAGCCTGGCCCTGTCATCTGAGTCAGTTCCTTCAGCCTTCCTTTTAGTCTATAAATTTCCTCCTAGGCTTTCAATAAGAAACTAACCAGAGTTCAGTTTCTGCTGATCTGACCAAAGAACCCACTTTGATTCTGTTGTCAATAGCCTGTATTTCTTTCTGGAGGGAAAGTACTAAGGGACAGAATGGTGGCGAGCCGCTCAGCACTTTCGCTTCCACTCTGTATCTAACCCATTGATTTTTGTGATTGAACTGGTGATCTTTCTCCATCGCGTACTTCCCAATCATCCTCTACAAATATACACACGGAAATGGGTTTGCTTTTCAAAGATAATTAGAGCTACCGAATTCGGAGGTCCTGCGTCTGCCAAGGAGCACCCAGCAGCCCGTGATCTCTGCCACCTTCCTTCTTAGGATTGTTCCCATATTGCAGCAGGGGCTGCAAAGTAAACTGCTAAGTTTGAATTTAAAACCTACAAAGACCAAATCGTCTTTTACAGGTACCTCTTCCCTTGGAGGTTACCTGCCAGTGAAACGAACATGTGAAGGTGACCAGAAGTCAGCTTTGATATTAGCGGGGTTCTCCTTTGAACTAGGTAAATGCCTCTGCAGTCGGGGCAGGACAGGAGGGTCCTGGAGGGGGCTGGGTCACCTCACAGCTGCAGCACACCCTTACTTCAGGTAGGGGAACAAATGGAGGCTAGGGAGGGCAAGGCTCCCCCTGCTATTGGCTGGATTTTGATGCAGCGCGCACTCTCGAACAGCCTGAAATATAGTCTGCAGAAGTCTCCACAGATGCTCCGCGCTGCAGTTCTTGAAAGGCAGGAACAAATTTAAACCGGGTTTTGTGAAAACAAATGACATCATCCCTACATACTCTCAAACGCTGCAGCCCAATGGGACACTCGCCCCCCTCCTATTCCTCCTTTGCTCTTCCCAAGTCTGACTGCAGGGTTCCGATTTTGTATGCTACGCGTTTCACTGGCTAAATCTTACAGAGAATAACCTTTAATCACTGGCCTGGAAAAAATAATAAAAATAAAGAAGAAAATAGAGAGACGTGTAAACATTCATTTAAAATCACATTTCATCTTCACGAGGCTGTTATCTGGGAAGATTCCTGGCACTGGAAGGAAAGAGTAATAACCTGTGTGCTGGGCACTGTTCTCACTGAAATGACACTGACTTATTTTGAGTAATATTTATGGTACAGCGCTCAGAACTGGGAATTCTTAGGGTTAAGATTTCTCCTCAGGAGTTTTTCTGGGGTCACACTGCTAACTGCAAAAGTAACCAGGTGTGGGGGTGGGATTCTTTTTATTGGAGAACCCTACCAAAAGAATAGAAGTTAGGTGAGCCACATGTTTATTTTTAACACAACAGAGTTAGCTAAACAGCATTGAAAAGCTTGCTGTCACTTGGAAATACATGTGACAGTCAATCTGCAGCTTCCAGAACCTGATTGAGATTTTCCTCTTATGACATTATTTTCTTTATCCTTGTCTTAAGACAAAGGTGGCCCAGGCAGCCACCTGTTTGTAGACCATAACATATCTGGGTAAGCTCCGTGAGCCTGAGGCTCAAAGCTTGCCTGAAATTTCAATCCCACCCCAAGAATCCATTAACATAATTCTGTATAAACCTGTTTCCAGAACCAAGTCTGAGATTTGCACTTCTTTATTGGGCATGATTATTAAAAAAAAAAAAAAAATCTTTTCAATCTAATTCTTCCGGATTAATAGCAGAGAGCAAACAGAAAGTGACTCTCAAGCCACCAAAGATGGATTTTATATAACTAGCAGTGAGAAATGACATCTATTCTAAGTTAAGGGTGTGATGGGGCTGCTGCCCAGTTTTAAGGCACTTCCTTTAAAAGGATGCTGGCCTTTATCTCCAAAGGAAGCCATGTCAGAGTCTTAGGCAGAAACAACAACAACAAAAGATGATTTGTCTACAACACCACCACCTCCTTGAGCATGAATTTCACATATTTATTTTGATCCTCACTCCACCTCTTTGAATTTCACCTTGGAGATTGTATTTGATAGCTCTGTTTCTTCTTCACTGTTACCTCTTTCCATCACTTCTCCTGAACAAAGACACAGACCTAAGGACGTAGCAGAGATCCCCAGTTCTGATCCTTCAGGCACACATACACAGGGAAGGTTTCCCATCAAAACTGTCCATGCCAATTCTTTTCCAAATATAGCTTGCCAGCATCAGCAGAAATAGTTTTTTAAATTGAGCAAGTACTGGGGGGTGGGGGGAGAGGTGTACAGAAACTTACAACCTTTAATCTTGACACTAATTATGTAACTATGGCCAAACTGAGGGTCCTGGGGGAGATGGCTCCGTTGGTATAGTGTTTGCCATGCAGACAAGAGACCTAAGTTCGCTCTCCAGAATTCATGTAAAAATCCAGACAGTTCAGCAAGCACCTGTCTTTTGTGGAATTTGTGACAAGGGGATTCCTGAAGTTTCTTTGGCAGCAAACATAGCAAGGTTCAGTAACAGACTTTGTGACAGAGTGAGGTGCAGAGCACTAAGGACGGTATGTCCGATATTGACCTAATATTAACTTTTAGCCTCCAAACATATGCATACCCTCATACGTGCATATCTGTGTGCACACACACCACACACAGAGATAGATTAATTAAGATTACTTAGAGAATACAATTGAAATTCTACAGTTGATTAAATGTGTCTAGTTTATAAAGTTGGATAGCCCGTTACAATTTATGAGGCAAGCAAATTAAAAGTCACCTGGGAAGAAGGCAGAAGAGACTGCTCAAAAGTCTGGGTCAGATCACCTTCTTCTTCCATTCGGAATTGGCCAGTGTCTTCACATCTCTTTCACAGAAAACCCAATTCCTTAAAAAGGCCAAGACTGTTTGCTCTCTGCTTCTCTTTCCTGTTTGAGCTTAGCAGCTCCGTAGCCGTTTCATTCACTCAGTGCCAGCCACACAAAACTCTGTTTATGGGACAGTCAAACCATGCGTCAACCTGAAGACCTTAGCACAGACTACCTAGGATGGCAAGAACAGAGTTCCTCTAGATGCAACCTTCAGATCTGTGGAGAAACTCGTGTTTTCAGTCAGTTCTTCTCAACATCATAGAAAGGAGCAGCCTCCACGATCAATTAAGGAGATTGGCTATATCAGTATTCTTGGTCTCAATAGCCTTTCATTATTTATTCCAGGACACATAAAATATCTAAAATTATATAGTATTTGTTGATTTGCGGATTAGTTTATGGTCTGTCTTTCCAATGGAAATCAAGCTTCATGCAGGAGCTTGGCATGGATTGTGGTTCTTTCGCCAGTCCGGCACAAAGAAGGGACTCGGCAAATATATGTTGAATAATTACCCTCCAACTTATAAATACTAAGGTAATTGTAGATTCCTCAAACCTCTTCGTTTTTGTGTCTTCATATAAAGATTGCTCTTGACAATGTTCCCAAATCTTAAATCAGCAAAGTTGTAATTAGATATTTTTAACACTAAAATGTTAACTTTGAACTTCTTCATATTGAAAATTATATACCAGTGTACCAGTGTGGTACTTTCTGAACACAATCCCCTCAATACTACTTTTTTTTTATTTTACATACCACCCTTCTCTTTTTCTTTTCTTGCTTAAGAACAACAACAACAAAAGCAGTCATTTCAATTATCTTAAGTCAGTTTTAGCCTGAATTTTCTTTGAACACAGCACCAAATGTTGTAGCTTACCCTCTCTTTATTTCTGTTATAAATCTGAGCATGCTTGTGGCTTGCACCATGCTGTTCTAGACCCTGTACACCTAGTGTAACCATCCTGTAAGAATATCCAGAATTCAGTCCAGAAGAGTGTTTGAGAGATTCGAATGGTTTTCTTGTAGCTATTTTGAAGTATTCACTACAAAGCTATTGGCCACAGTCACTCTTATATGCAATACAGCATACAATACAATAACAGCATTACAGCCCTTTTCTGATGGTACTATTAATCATCTTCCTTCCAGTCCTGTCAGATGTTAAACCACACCCCACCCATCCCCACCCTCCCCAGCCTCCATTCTACCCCTTACTCTCATAAGATCACTTCTTTAGATTGTACAGATGAGTGCATGCATGCAGGCTGGGCCTCGATGTACCTCGATGGTTTATTTCATTCGTTGACATTTATGTACTTTCTATGTTTTGATTATTCCACAAACATAGAGGAGTAACCTTCCCAGGTTTTTGTTTAATTTTTATTTACTCATTTTTATGTTCATTGGTGTGTTGCCTACATGGGTCTCTGTGCAGCACATGCGTGCCTGGTGCCCCCAGAGCCCAGAAGAAGGCGTCTAATTCTCTAAAACCTGAAACTGGTGTCGCAAACAATTGTAAGATGTCATGAGGGTGCTAGGAATTAGACCCAAGTCCCCTGAAAGAGCAACCAGTGGCCGTAACCATTGCTCCATCCCTGTGGCTACCTTTTCAATATTCTGATTTCACTTCTTTGGGTTATATTACCCAGAAGTGGGATTATAAAATAATACCATACTCCTATTGTCTTCTTTTTAAAAACATTTAATAAATTCTAGTTTAATTGGAATTAATATTTTCTCCATGCCTTTCAGCATTTCCTAAAACCAAAGACACTACACACCAAATACTCTCAACTCATAGCTCTAATGTCTGTCTATCTGTCTGTCCTGGCCACAGCATTAACCACTCTTCTATGTTTTCTTTCCCTGAAGGGAAATGTGTTCTTTCAGATTGCTTTAGTTCTAGTCCTTGGGCAAATACAGTGGACTGATGGTGATCTTAAAAGTGAACTCTTATGAAGTCATATGAGCACAGAAGTTCTACATGTTATTAGCCATGTAAACGATACACTGTGAAACAAACAGACCCATTCCTTTCCTTAACAGTGCTGAGCTGAGTGGCAAAGGTATACTTGATATAAAGCTATAGGTTAAGATCATTTCCCCTTTATTTCTGCATTTTTATTCTCTTCTTTTGTTAAGCATAAAATTCTTTTTTCTCAAGAACTCTAAACTTCCAAAAAATTTAGGGCATTATACTTTATCATCTTTAGTAACTTCGCAAACTAATCCCTACTGAAAAACCTCAGCCTCTCTTCTCTTACCTATTCACAGTCGATAGACTCCTAGCTATAAAATTCATCTATTAACACTGCTACAAACTGAACTGTTCACAGTGGTAGGGATGGTCCAGACTGACAGGTTCTATATGGAAACCAGTTGTCCCATGGGACATTTGAATCATTAGTCCAACTGAGGAACTACATGCAAAAGAGGATGCATGCTACCTGCTCAGTTTTGTCACCAGCATCAATTGACACATCTCATCCCGTGCTCTTTCCTTTCCATGGAAGAATCACTTGTAACTTCCAGTGTCTTTTGTACAACTTTTTGAGAAAGCATTCAGATGCTGAAAAAAAAAAAGTTGTGCCTTCTATTTCTTCGCTGTGTGTAGAAAGGAGGCATGTTTATCAATAATATGATAGAACCAGAACTTCGTGTTCACATAAAGCCTTCTATAATGCTTCAGCTGTTACAATAGCAGACATTTAGTTTAATCCCTCTTGATCACACCACAGAAATACTTAAAATGCATGATTTTTAACACAGTGACACTGAACTCTAGGTAATCTATCTGCTAAAAATACCACAAATGGCTGAGTATATAAAATGTAAAAGTTCGTATTTCTATTGGATTTTACTATTTGTGATAATTTGAAATTATCTGAAAATTAACCATGTTGACTGTGAAATTATTTAATGTCAAGCTCACACAGGAAAATTCATTTGACTTAAATTCTGTAAGGTGCTATGTAGAATGCTTTATTTTTTATTTTTTCTCTTTATATTTACAGGCATGGGTCCGCTTAGTGATTTCTATCAAAGTTTCCTTTATCTTGATACTTTGTATTTTGAAGTCAAATTTTTTCTTTACTGTTCTGCATATCCAGTCTGCACAAAGATGCTACAATAGTTTATATCAGTAGGCTATTAGCCTCCAGCTGGACACAAGCCTACGGAAAGCCCAAGAGACAAGCTACAGATGCACATAGCTCTACAACCCCTACAGACATGTTTGTTTTGCATCTCTCTCCTGCAGATGCTATGGGATTCTCCTCTTACAAAACAAATTGAAAATACAGCAACCCTATTCTCCCAGGAGAGTCAGGATCCAGATTCTAGTAGCCAAGACACTGTTGGCTTTTTAGATCTAGTGTTTATCTGTGGGGTATTTGCCACTATCTAGACCTTCAACTACTCCTAGAAAACATTTTCCTATCTACAAATAGTTCTAGCATGTTCTAGATCCAAACATTTATAGACACATGTATCCTGGGGATCTGCTGGAATGCTGGATAGTTTGGGGTTAAGAGGTTTCTAAGATATTAATAAGAAAATTCATGATTGATTTTTTTAATTTCTGTGAAAAATATGACAAGAATCCTTTTGAGGGGATTCTATTGAATCTATAATTTGCTTTTGGTAGGATGATCATCTTTACAATACTAATTTTTCCAATCCATGAACATGGGAGGTCTTCTATCTTTCCATATTCTAGTATCTTCCTCAAACACTTTTTCAAAGATTTAAAGGTTTCATCTTAAAGGTCTTTTGCCTTCTGGGTTAAAATTCCTCTGGGATTTTTTGATGTGATCACAAATAGGAATATTTCTATGATCTCTTGCTCATGCTTATTTTTAGTGTGAAGGAGGGCTACTAATTTTTAATATAATTTTCATTATGTCATTTCTAGAAAATTCCTGATGGAATTTTGGGGATTTTTTTTTTTTTTTTTTTTTTTTTTTTGTATACTGTATCATCAGCTAATGGGGATGATTTTACTTCTACAGGGCAGCAAAAAGACTGTAAAAGCCAGGTTCCCAGGATGTCTGTTGCTAGATAGTACACCCTAGGTATGGCAGGGAAAATGTGCCCTTGAAACCTAAAAATATGGTTCCTAAACAAGATGAAAATAATGGGGACAAGCGTTGACATACCAACATGGACAGGGAAATTACATGTGGTCCCTCCCAGCTTTGGATGAAGAGCTACAGATAGCCAGTAGCTACCAAGAGAGGGAAAATTAGTTTTCTCCAGGGCCAGCTCTCACCTAGGATCCCCACAACCAGATGGTTAACCCTGTCTACATGTATGTGCCTATTAGCACAGCTAAATGTACTCAGTATGTTGTATATATGTGTATACATGTAAAGACACACAAACACACACACACAATTTTAAAAAAGAACATGAGTTTGGGAAAGACGTATGGGAGGAGTTTGGGGGAGTAGGTGGGAGTTATAGTGCACTAATGTACAAAGTTTTAAAAAACTAAAATTTAACCCACTCCAAGAAATAGATGGATGAAAAATGAATGAATGAATCCCACCATATTTTTCCAGAGACCCACTTAAGAATTTTTCTAAAAGTTTACAGTTGATTTGCTGAAAGCTTCAAATATTTGATTGTTAAATCCCAGGTACTTAACCAGCTACAAATATGTCAGTTACAAAGACAGTTAAGTATAGAACTTTTCCTTGTAACTATAGACTCTTGTAGACTATTTCTTGCTGAAAATACCTAAGCAACATGTTAAAGTATCAGTTCTCAGGATGGGAGGAAACAGAGATGTTTACAGGATGTGCCTCAGTTTTAGCTTGATTTCTTTTCTCTCGGTTTGAAGGAATGAGCTCTTCTGGGTGATTTGGTCCAGAGAAGTTATCTCTGTGAGGATCTCCTATAAAGCCATTGTGGGGTGAAGTTAGGAAGTCACTTAGTAAAAATTCACTCTGAGGTACAATAGTTTTCCCTCAGAGGCAACTTCCAAACAAATAATAAATGAAAATGAGAGGATTTCCTGGGTCCAGAGTTTAGGGATGGACAGTCCTGAGTTACCTCCTAGCTCCACAGTGCTACCTCCAAGACACCTGGATATATAATATGTACAGGAGGTTGCTGTTGTGTGCCTCATAAACTCAGGAAAGAACTCTACTCACACTTTAGTCTATATTAAGGAAGAATTTGTAACCAAACTAAGGCAGCAAATTGCATAAGATAGTACTCTGCAAAGGAGAAATGTTAACATAAGAAAGACACACATTTAAGCTCTTGATGTAACAATTATAAATATATAGCTGTGCTATTTAACCTTCCAAGCTACCATTTCTCACATCTATGAAACATTGTAACACAACAGAGAGTGGCCAAGGGAATAATATGAGGTAATCTATAGAAAACATTCTAAATGAGTCCTGAAAGAGTACTTTAGAGTTTGCTAGAAAGGAGGAAGTTGGAGACTACTCTACTGTGAATGCCTTGTAGGGATACTTTTAAAGTTATAGTAATATACACTGAAAACAACAATGCAATTTTTTGTTTGGTTTGTTGGGTGTTGTTATTTTGGTTGTTGTTGTTGTTTGAAAGAGGATTTCTCTATGTGTCCCTGGCTGTCCTGTAATTCTCTCTCTAGACCAGGCTGGCTTTACACTCAGAGATCCACCTACCTGCCTGGGCCTCATGAGTCCTGGTAATAAAAGCATGAAACATCTGAATGGATACCACACTGTCATCAGAGCACATCACAGCAAGTTTAACTTGGAGAGTTGTTATCACAGGGTCAGGAAGACCATTTTAAAAAAGAAAAGAAAAGAAAAAAAAAGAAAAAAGAAAGAACAGAAAAGAAAAGAAAGGAAAAGAAAAGAGAGAAGAGAAGAGAAGAGAAGAGAAGAGAAGAGAAGAGAAGAGAAGAGAAGAGAAGAGAAGAGAAGAGAAAGGAAAAGAATGGCAAATGCTCCCCAGTACAAACATGCACTTCTTAGGATAGTGGAAGGGACAAGTCCAAAGGGATTCATTGGATTGGGTGGGGAGGGGGGGAGAAGTCTTTTAATCAATCAATAAAAAAAAAAAATGAGACATTCAGAGCTGCCAAAGAATGCTTGTGTTTAGCCTATATTAGTATTATACTAGAAAGAAAATGATGGGGTGGATACATTTTACACATCCACAGTGGCTGGCCTACCATTAGGTAGTTTAGTGATGGGCTTTCTCACCTGCACCCTGTGGCAGCACTCTGAAAAGCATAGCAGTACTACCTCTGTCTTCTCGATGAGGAAAGTGTGTCTTGCACAAGCTGAACAGCTTGCCCAAGGTCACATACCAAGCAATTGGAGCTTCTTGGATTCCAGCCCAACTGTGTCAGGCCATCAGGCCTATATGCCAACCTAACCTCTATTTTAAGCAAGGGAACCAGCAGGGGTCTTTAATCAAAGGAATGACCTCATCAAAAGCATTCTCTTAAAGGAAAATAAGGTAACAGGATAAAATGAGGTGATAAAGCAGAGGGAGGTGAGTGAGGACAGGGCTTGGTAGATGAGTTGGAGGTTGTAGCTTTACAGGGAAAAGTAGGGTGTTCCCAGCTAAAGCGGCTCCTACAAGGGGCAGTCAGGAAGACACTGTCTCAGAGGCGCTCTTGATGGTTTGATTACCAATTAGAAATGAACATTGCTCAGCATAGGATCTCGGACTCCGGATCCAATGATACTCATGGGTAGAATTGTAAGAACTACATTCAAAGACTTGATACAGATTTGAAATTTCAGAATCAAATGAGGTGTTGTGCCACCACCTAACTTCTAAATTCCTGCTGTTCTGAGCATACTGGTCAGCCCTGCGATACAGTTAGAAATTCAAATCTTTCTATGTCAGATATCCTAGAACAATGTGATTTTTAAAAGACTCTCCTGACTTCTGGATGATTATCTACACTCCATAGCATAAGTAGCACTCACTTGAATGTCCTGAAGTTGAGCCTCACGCAAGAGGCAGATGTAAGAACATAGCCAAGTAATTTTGAACCATAAATCTCATGGCTTTAAAGAGCCTTCTGATTGTTCATTCTTCTGTTATTATGTTAAAACATTTCTAGGGCTCAACATGTAGCTCAGCAGTAGTGCACTTGCCTGGAAGATGCAAGGCCCTCGTTTCAATCTCCAACACTGGACGGAGGAGTGGGGATTACTCTAGAAGGGGCAACAGTCGGTGTGAACATAGCTGAGATGTCAAGGGCAAATGTTCCTTCAGATTTGGTATTTTTTAAAAAAAGAGTGAGAGATGCAAGATGACTAGATGGCATTTGAACTGTCCACTGGGGATGTCAGGAAAAACAGTGCTTAAGCTCTACAGCATCTCATGTTCACCTTTATTTGTCTGGGAAATAGAAGCCTTGGAGTCCATTTTATCATCACAGTCGACTCAGAGAGGGACAGCATAAGAAAAATTTAAAATAATTTGAAACTTATATTCTTCTCTCCACTAAATTTGTATGTGTAAGTGTATGTTGAAAATGGCTTTCATTTTGGAGTTTGCTATTGCTTTCTGGATTTACTATCCTGCTCTCTGGAAGAGTCAGAGTACCAAGATAAGACCCCACTATTCATGAGAATTGGAGCTACCACAAGTATGTTTCAGAAGGATGGGAGTGAAAATAAAACAAGCAGTCCTAAGAAATGAGATAGCAGTTCACAGTTTTTACCCAGGGCTTGCCCTGACTCCCTTCTATAACACTGGTTCCGTTTCTCCTCCTTACTGACTCTTAAGAACACCCGATCCTTGTGTGGAAAGAATATCAGGACAATATACATCCATAGCCCTATAGTTTGATTCTTATCCATGATGGGCAAAGTCTTACATCAATGGGCAAAGCTCAATTATGTCTTAGATTGAGGCAGGAGACTTCAGACCCCTTGTTAGTTATTGGATCACCTACATGTGTTACCAAAGACAATTAAACAAATCAAAATACACAGCTATAAAGGAATGTCAAGTAGTGAAAAGTGGTAACAAAGAAGCAGAGTAAAGAATTATGGGAAAGAAAATATCAGGAACACCATTTTCAACAGGTGTTAAGTCAGATTAGTCCATAATGTTGATATTTTAAGTGGGAGATGAATGAAGTGGACATAGAATCAGTAAGCAAAGAGTTCCAAATAGAAGGAACTGGTGAGTTAAAGTTTTCAGGCCTGAGGACTACAGATGTGTTCAGGGAGCATCAAGAAGGCCAGTTTGGCATCAGTAGAATAAGAAAAAAAATGGCTAAGTATGAGGCAGATCATATTAAGTCCTTAAAAATCTTCTGGGTCATAATGTTAAGATAATGAATAAATCTTCCATTTACTGAGGCAGTTGCTCCATAACTGAAACGTGCACACACTCCTCAGTCTAACCCTAATAGTGCTCATACACAAGAGTATTATCAGCATCCTTCAAAAAACATAAAACTCAGATTTTCACTATCACGGTTGGACTGTCTAGTTTTGTGTGTCAGCTAGACACAAGCTGGAGTCATCACAGAGAAAGGAGCCTCCCTTGAGGAAATGCCTCCATGAGATCCAGCTATAAGGCATTTTCTCAATTAGTGATCAAGGGTGGGAGGGCCCAGCCCATTGTGGGTGGTGCCATCCCTGGGCTGGTAGTCTTGGGTTCTATAAGAAAGCAAGCTGAGCAAGCCAGGGGAAGCAAGCCAGTAAGTAACATCCCTCCATGGCCTCCACATCAGCTCCTGATTCCTGACCACTTGAGTTGACTTACTTTGGTGATGAACAGCAATGTGGAAGTGTAAGCTGAATAAACCCTTTCCTCTCCAACTTGCTTCTTGGTCATGATGTTTTGTGCATAGAAACCGTGGCTAAGACAATGGTTAAATTCATAGCTAAGTTCTGAAAGTGGGGGTACGAGTGCAAGCCTCTCTTAAATGAAACCACTATATTCTCTTTCGTGATGTTACTGTAGGCAGTGTTCTCAAGTCGAAAAGTGCAAGCACCTCACTGCTGAAAGCACTGTGAGGTTCCAGGGTCTTCTAAATTTAACAGAACGGTAGGATTTAATCCTAGACTCTTTACGAAAGTTAAAATTCACAAGTTCTAACTTTGTTTTACTTGTTTATTCCTAAATAGTTCATAGAGTCATAGTTCATCAGCGCACATTCTTACCCAGTTTGTTTTGATTCGTCTTCCTTCTTTATCCCTCACAACCATCACTTAACCCCCTCATGTGTGTATACTACAACTGCCACATCCATATATGTACATATTTGTGTTTGTTTATTTTATTGTTGTTTGCTTGGTTTTTGCTTTTTGAGATAGGTTCTTTCTATATAGTCTTTGCTGACTTGGAATTCACTATATACATCAAGCTTACATCAAACACATAAAGCTCCACCTGCCTCTGCCTTTCAAATGCTGGGATTAAAGGCAAGCACTATCACACCCAGTTGTACACACATTTAAAAAATTAGAAGCTCGTACCTGCATATGAGAAGACATGAAGTACTTGTCTTTCTGATTCTGAGTAACTTCCGGATACAGTCATTTCCCTGAAAAATGTCATAATTTTACTTTTATTTATCACTAAATAAAGTTCCATGTGTATTGCTTTTTTTTATTTCCTTTTTATCCTTGGAAATCTGAGTCTCTTCTTCCTGGCTACCATGAATACAGCAGTGACAAGCATGGGTGTAAATATTTCTGCTGCGGGATGTAGATTCCTTTGGGTATATGCCCAGGAGTGGAACAGCTGGGTCATATGGCTGTTCTATCTTTAGATTTTGAGGAACCACTATACTGCTTTCCATAGTGCCTCCAACATTTTATCTTCTAAGTAGCACTAAATAAATATTCTTCTTTCCCTCTATCTTTACCACCAATTGCTTCTTTTTTATCTTAGGTATTCTGATGGGGATAAGATGGAATTCCAAAGCAGTTTTGATTTCCATTTTCCTGGTAGCTCAGGATGTTGAATATTTTTTTAAAGATTTATTGACAATTTCTGTTTCTTCTTTTAAGAACTCCCTAGTTAGTTAAATAGCTCGTTTATTGGTTGATTGGTTGGCAGGATCTCCTCTCGGTCTCTCTCTCTCTCTCTCTCTCTCTCTCTCTCTCTCTCTCTCTCTGTGTGTGTGTGTGTGTGTGTGTGTGTGTGTGTGTGTTTAATTTTTGTAGTTATTTATATATTCCAGGAAATGTCCCCCTGTGTAAAATATGGCTGACAAAGAGTTTCCCCACTCTATAGTCTGACTCTTTGGCTCTACAGAGGTTGTTAATTTCCTCTAAGCCATTTGCCAATCTTGGGGTTCTGTCTTACACTATCACCTCACATGCCCTATCCAGAAAATCACTGCCTGTGCCTATCTCCTAGAGTTCCAATGTTTTGGGTTTTAAATTTATGTCTTTCATCTATTTTGGATTGATTTTGTGAGACTAAAAGAGAGGACACTCTAATTTCTTTCTTCTCAAGCTGTCCCATGACATTAATTGATTAATTAATAGAAGGAACACAAGAACACTACCAAGCCCACTTAGTGAAGACCAAAGCAAAAGTCACACACATCAAAACACCCCCAACACTACAGACAAACTTTTCTGATGAGCATAAATGCAATTTCTCAACAAAATACTTACAAACTAAATTCAAGAATATAGTTAAAAGATTTTATTTGCTTGTCATGCTAACACTGGCAAGGCAGATGCAGGTGGATACTCAAGAGTTTCATGCTAGACAGGGCTACATCGGTAGATGTTATCTCAAACAAAATCATACTTATGAACAAGTCAACCTCCTTGCAAATATGTAAGGATGGTCTAACATCCCCAAAGCAATAAATGTAACACACCACATAAATAGAATTAAGAACAAAACTTATATGACAACTTTAACAATACATAAAGAAAAGGTGTTTGACAAAATTCAGCATGACTTCATGATGAAAGTATTAAAGAAAATTCGGTGGGTTTTTTTTTTTTTTTTCATTTTTATACTCTTGACAGAGTAAGGACCTCGATTCACAGTGTTCATACATGTGTTTATTTATGATATAAGAAAGTTTAAAAACTTAAAGGTTTTTTTGTTTTGAGAATAACATACAGGAGAACTTTATTTACATCATCTTCTTGTCTCCTCCTTCCTCCAACCAACCAATCTGCCATGATTCCTAAGATGTCTTTCTCAAATGCATGGCTTTTTCTTCACTGCTGCTGCTGTTGTTGCTTGTGGTAGTGGTGGTGATGGTGGTGGTGGTGGTGGTGGTGTGTGTGTGTGTGTGTGTGTGTGTGTGTGTAATATAATTTGGATGGTATAGGTAATACCATTTGGTATTACTCCTATGTGTATATGTTTATGACTGACACTAGAATTGGATACTCTATACAGAGGCTTGTCCCTAGAGAAGACTGAGGCTTCCTCTCTCAGGAGTCATTAATAACACTTCAGCTAAAGGTGGAGCTTGTGAGTGTTTTCTACCTACATTTGAATGCCAACCGGTGTGTTCTCCCTTGTACATATCTTATTTAGGCAAGCATATTTTTGTGATTTCATAGGTACAGCTTGCCAGGCATATATAGAAGTCACAATCACAAAGCAGATGTCATGATCTTCTGGTTCTTAAGATCTTTCCACCACTTCTCTTGTAAGATTTTCTGAGTTGTAAGTGTTGGGGTAGTATTGTAGATGAAAATCAAAATTTTGTGCTACCCTAGATCACCTCTCACCAGACTCTGAAGGCAGTGAGTGATGGTGTACATACCTAAATTCCTTTCAATTTCCAAACTCATTGATGTTAGCTACTTGTCTGAGATGTAGATACTCACAATGATTTGGATGCTAGTTACTTATCTTGTCACTAAAACGAAGTATTTGAAAAAAGCAACGTAAAGATGCCACACTTCATTCTGATTCATTGCTTCAGATGGCAGGGAAGGCATGATGCTGAGGCAGCTCTATGAGAACTAAGAGATTATGGTATGACCGTTCACATAGTGCACTTGCATGCAGAGCCAGATTAAAACCAGAGGTGAACACAACCTTTGAAGACCTGTGTTTATTAGCCAGTCTGCCAGCTGGAGTCCACATCCTCGAGGGTTGACAATCTCCCAAAAGAGCAATATTTGGGGACCAAGTATTCAAACACCAAGGCTCGCAGGAGATATTTCGAGCCCAGTCAAAGCACTTGGTATTTTCTAGTTCTTGGCAATTTGAATCATTCTTGCTAATTTGCACACCTATTTTTCTCCCCGACATTTCTCTGAAAATACATACATCCAGTCAGGAGTGTCTGCTGTAGACATAGTCAAACTTCCACACAGTCCCTAAGAACCCCTTGCTTCTCCTTTATGCCTATTGAAGCTAACTGGTCCTTCAATGCCTTGCCCTCCTCACTGGAGCATTTAATATGCTGTCATGGCAGTGCCATGGATTAACCTATGTGTCTGCATTCTGCTTTACTAGCTAAGTGTGGACAGCTCGACTTTGTCTTTGGTTCTTTGAGGCTCTGACTTTGCCTGGTGAGGATTGCCCCGCGCCCTCACCACCATAAACTGCAAGGCTTTTGAACACCATTTACTTCTGACCTCCCAGTCACATTTGTGTCTCATGCTGACCAGAAAGCCCCTCTCCTTCCTTTAGTGGTCTGGTTAATGACTAACTCATGAATAACTAATCTATCTTCACTTCAAGGCAGCATGGTCTTTCCAAGTTTGTTTAGAGGAGATTCTCCAAAAAGCCCGGAGTCTGAGTGATCTGAGATGCATTTTAATGACATAAGATTTAATTGATTTAAAACTCTAAACCACTTAGGGCAAAAATAAGCCATGCAGGTCTCCGTTTTTCCTATGACCTCAATCCTGCCCAGTAAGAAAGCTTTTACATCTAGTGCTTTTAAGAAAGTCCTGCTCCGTGAGAGACTACATTGCAAACTGAACAAAATAAAAAAATAAGTTTGTTTGTTTTCCATTAAATCATTAAGGCAAGGTACTCTTTCTATGGGTACAATCAATGAGACACCCTCTCTCACACTGTCCCTGACTTGTTAGATGGACCAAGTATCATGGGCCCTGTAGGATGGGCCTGAACTATATTGGTTTTCAGAATAAATGTTTAAAATGTTCGCTTCCCAGCAGTTTATGGACATAGAAAAACTGAAAGGGGAAAAAAAAAATCTGAGTATGTAAAGAAACTGCAGTGCCTAAAACTCTCCAGAAGTACTCAGAATGGCAGGGCTCTTAACCAATGAAACGCAAGATTAAAGGCACACATTGTTACCATTCAGCAAATAATAAGAAGCAGGTATAAGTATGACATCACTGAAAGCCGCTCTCATTGGCCATCCCTCTGTGTGCCGTTACTGTTCTATTTGTGGAAGCAGCAGCCTTATTCAAATTAACCTTTCCACACAGTGGGGGCGGGGTGAGTAATACACTCTGCAGTACTTTCCCTGAAGGTGATGTACTCTTGCCTTCACCGTACACTGACTCTGAGCAGGCAAAGTAAAAATAAATTCAGCTGTGGCAGGGTTTCAGAGAGAGTCGCTGCTGGAATTAGATCAGGTCAGCTGAAGGAATCTGTGGCTGAGCTACAACAAATTTCTGAATTTTCCCTTTGCTCGTTCTCATTCCTTCCCATTGCTCCATGTCTCATTCCTGGCCTCAACTGGCTGCAGAGACTAAACTTGGTAGGCCTCCAACGGATCACTGGAGGGAGCATTGTCTTTGAATACTAATATCCCTGTCCTGCGCTGTGTGGGGGTCTAGCAGACAGGTCATACTAACAGATGGTTTTCTGAAATTGTAGAAATCCTCAGGAGAACGAGGCTGATGAGATAATTTAATCACATTTACTGTAGGCTGAGGGGCTGTCATTCTGTATCCTGTGACAGTTATGTAAGCTGGGGCCTCTAGCTACATCCATGACATAGGGACGGCTCTGCTCTGTCTTTCACTCTTAGAACTTTCCTCCAGCTTCGCAGGGAAATTTCCAGCAGAAAAGCGAGGATGTCAACCTTATCAATTGCCCTTCTTCATCTCAAGAACTTTGCACCGCTTTGCTAGAATAAATGGCTGTAGGTTCCCCGTCCTTTTTATTTGGACCCTCTTCACACCCCCATCTCCTTGTCCCTTGTCATCTGTGAAGCTCTGTCATCTTACACACGTGTGTATACTTCTGAACTCCATCTTGAGGAATACTGGCTTCAGTCATTGCCTGTCTTGAATATTTATAGACATCTCTTTCCCGGCCTTGCCCACCATCTCTTTTCTTACCCCCAACTCTTCTCTGCAGGTCAAATTAGAAATAAAGGTGAACGACATCACAGAGAGTGGAAGTTTGGCAAAGATAGCTGGATTTCAGGTCGGAGCACAAGTTGGTGCATGCCGAGAATTACCTATCATTATTCAGTGAAAGGGGTGATACCTTATAGCCGTATTGAAGGATACCTTTAACAGGTGCTGGAACCCGATAGTACAGTGTTGCTTTACTCCTCCATGAATACTCAAAAAATAATAAAAATTGAGTAAAATATTAAAGAAAACAAGGGTTAGAAACAGCACTGGGGTTTGGAAGTACATTTCTATCTACTCACAACCCAGCTCCATCTGTGATTTTTTTAAAATTTTGTTTTATTTTGTTTCTGTGTTATTATTAGCTCCTTTAAATGTATCTGGATGCTGTAGCTGCAGCTGGGTTCTGAAGAACACATCCAAGATTCAGAAAGTAGCCTGTGTACTGACAGCTACTGCAGAATGTCTTCCTATGTTGCTTCTTAAAGGGGCTCAATCATACAGGAGAAGGTTGAATACTGAAGATGCTGGGAAATTTGTTGGCCAGTGGAAAGCAGGTACTACTGACAGTCAGATGGACAGACAGTCAGATGGTTAGACAGAGGAAAAGGACACAACACAGGTTCCAAGTCCTTTCACTGTAGTTCTCAGAGCCCCGCCCTGCCCCACCCTGCAGCTCTGCCAACAATCACCATGAGCTGTTAGCTACTTTCTTCTGACAATATGAGAGGCTAGACTGATTAGAAGAGCCCACCGGTATTAGGTTTCTTAACTTCCACTCCTTGACTCTCTGCCTCTTTCCTGCCTAGCCCTACCCAGACCTTCCTTTGAAATCGGACCATTTCCGGGCACATCTTGCCAGCCACCCCACTGAGAGGCGCTGGGAGGCTGCCTTTTGACCTGGCATTGCACCTGGTTCCAGCTCCTTGCGCCTGAGAGCCGCATTGTTCCCGGGTTAAATGAAGTTTTGGGAAAATGACTTTCAGATGTGAGCGTCCCCCTCTGGGGCTGGCTTGCTGGCTTGCCCTCCTTCGCGGCCTCACTGACATTTGGAATCCCATAAAAATCATCTTTGTTTGGCTCAGGATGAAAACAAAAAGACTCATGAGATAACATCTTAGATGACATGGGCTGATAAAATCCGAAATGCTTCAGTTTGTGACCACCACCGAATAACTTAATTACTGCCTTTTTTCTTGTGCTTACCTTTTTAGTTTGCTTCTTATGTGGTAACTCTCTCATCCACATGGTTATTTTAGTCAGTGGTCACAAATTACTGTGACCTTCTTTATCTGAACTCTGATCAGAAAACTGCCTAGTTCTCCTCAGTTTGTTGGGTGTATGGTTCCCCCCCTTCAAACCAGAAAAGTAGCTGCTGAAAGCTGAACAGTTGCCATGGCAACCTCTTGGCAGCTTCCTAGGCGAGTAACAGTGTTGATTTCCCCGGCGGGTGAGAGGGGGTGGAGCTCTAAGGAGGTAAAGAAAGGTTACTGTGCACTTAGTTAATATGCAAAACCACTTACACAGTGCTGGGTGAGCAATGAATAAGTGCAAACAAAGCCATGCTTGATCAGCTAACACGGACTTTGCACACAAGTACATCTGTCCAAAGATGCAGATGTTGGCTCAGAGGGAAATTTTGCCATTGGACAGGAAAGGACAGAAGAGGTCACACTCCAAGAGGTTAAACATAATTTCTGTAGTGGTTGGAAAGTGTAGATGAAATTAAAAAGAAATTTAAAAAAATTAAAAAGCAGGGTTTTAATTGCCTTACTCCTTTTTTTCCTCTTTGTTCGAAGAGAAACATAGCGCTCTGAATTGCAGGATGGTGTTTTCCCTGAAAACCTAACATACTGAAGTTCAAGTTTGCATCAATTAAACTCTATGTAAGATAAACCAATATGTTCAGATATACGCAAGTATAGCATAATTTGGTTTGTGCTTGAACAAAACATACGGCTGAGTGGCATCGTTCACCCCAGAGTTTACAGACAAAGAAGAAGTTTAGTAACTTACAGCTGGGCTAGGGGGTGCCGAATGTTGAATTTTTCTCTGTCTCACTCTGTCTTTCCCTTTCTCTGTCAGTGTCTCTGCCCCCTTTCTCTTTCTTCCTCCCTCTTCTTCTCCCTCCCTTTTCCGACAGCACTGTTCTCCATGCTTTGCTTTGGTAGCTCCTTATTTGATGCCTGGGGCCTAAGCAGAGGCACCCAGGGCCCCTGAGAATATGCTGCACAGGAGAGGGTCACCTGCGTGAGAGCAGACTGGCTGGATGCTGAGGAGGCTGAGGCCGGCCTCGCACCTCCTGGCCAGCAGTTTTGTGTGGTGTGGGAGAGGCTGGATGGGGGAACGGTGCAGCTGGAACAGAGGTCTGCCCAGCAGGTGTCACTAGGGATTTAAAGCTTACCAGACCTCTGGGACTAAGGCTAAGAAATGGCCATGTAGTGATTAATGAAGCTTTCTTTCAATATTTTTGAGAGACAATATGTGCGTTCTCCTTCTAAGAGAAGTTATAAGTGAAAGCTAATGCTTCGCTGCCGATGAAGAGATTCTGGACCATTCTTTCCGAGGCTCTTATCTCCGTTTATGAGTTTCCCTTCCAAATACCAGAAGTCACAGATAGAGGCTCAGCAAAGGGCACCGAGTCCAGGAGTAGGAAAGTATACACGGCAAGCCAAAGCAAATACAATGACGTCCTCTTTATTCTGATGCTTCGCAACAAGGTCAGCCTCCTGCCTAAACACATAGATGCTGACTTTGTGGGGGTTAAGATCGCACTTCTCGGAAACTGCAAATTTCCTGAGAGCCTCAGCATAAATTAAGTCAGCTAGTATTTTATTATTGCTTAATACATTTTTTTGACAAAGCTATATAAAGTCTCAATTTCACTTTTAAAGAAACTGTGTTGATATTATTAACTTTGTAATTTATAGATCTAGAAAATGTGACTATATGTGTAACATACATACATATATAATACATATACATATGTTATAAATATTACACACACACATACACACACACACATACACACACATATAATTTTCTTCCTTAAGAGTTAAGGTTTAGATCTTCAGGAGACTTCATCTCCCTGAATACTTTTACTGCTCCTAACTTTGCTTTGTCTTCCTACAAGTTCAGTGCTTAAAATTTTTCTTCCTGATTTCAGGAGACTTTCTACTGCACTTTCCTTACATCTTTTCTCACTGTGGCCCTCTACCTTGTATTGATCATTGTAGAATTTTAACATCTGTACTGAATATACTGCTTTATCCCCACTTTAGTATATACTTGTATGTAATGTAGATGGAACAGGGGAGAAAGCATCAGGAGCTGGCCTGGCTTCCCCAGCACTCAGCTTCCTAGGATGAACTCATTAATCTTGCTTATCTTCAGTTGTCTGCGGGTGGGTAGAAAGAGCAAGCCGAGAATGGTTGGAGTGGCAGCATCCTAAGCTTGTATGGCCATAGGTGGCCTTCCTGTGCCTGCGAAGATGCAGAAGCAGAAGAGCAGAGTTAAAAAACCAGGAAATGAGAGCCTCTGGACAAAGGTGGGAACAGCCAGGGTGCGATCAGTCTACCAAGTCCATGGAACCCTCACTTGACAATGGTGGAGAAGCCAAGGTTCAACGCCATTGTCATATGGTCAACCTGGAATTGTAGAACAAAGCTGGGACTGAAAGCATTCTCCTTTCCACTCCTGATGGGAACTGGAGAGCAAGAAGCAGAGAGAAAACCGTGACTCACTTAACATCAGCTTGCAAATGGCCCTTTGTTTTCTGTTCTTTCTCCTGGGGAAACCTCATCATAAGATACCACCAAGAGCATTCCCACAAACAACCCCCCCCCCCCCAGTCTGCAGTTATGCAATTAGGGCAGAATTTTATTAAGCTCTTAACCGCTCATTATAGTTGTCTCTATTTGATAAGGAAAAAAATAAATGACTTCAGCAGGACTGATGTCTACAGGCCGGTTCTCTAACCACAACACCAACCATTTCTCTAATCACTTAACTGATGCTGTTTTAATGAGCACTATTGTTATTATGCATTATTAATAAAAATCTACCATTACTATTAATATCATTTATGAAAGATTTTGTAAAGAGCTTTGAGACTTGCACATGCAATTAACAGGAAGCCAATTTTCCTCAGAGTTAAAAAACAAAAAACAGGTAAGTCTAACTATATACATTTCATCTCATAAAAAAATAAGTGGTCTGAGTAAATTTTACATTCCCACTAGAAAAGCCATGAGCCACATGAATTATATGGAACTCCAGGTACTTCACCATATAGAAAGAAATTATGTGAGTTGAGAGAAATGTGCATAAACCTCTAATCTCATGACTGTGCCCATGGAATTTATTGGCTCTCATTTCAGAAAGTACAGACCTACCCAAAAGACCATATTCAATATGAGTGAAAACAAACATATTTCTACTGTCAAATGGAATAGGGGATGCTGACTAAATAAGAATAGTGTCATAAGTCTATGACATATTCTAAATATACCCTAAGGGCTTCAAAGTACATTTGCAATTTACACGGGAGCTGTGCAGAAACCCCTCCTCTGTATTCCCTCCAATGATGCACCTACCTCAAGAATCACCCTGATCCTCAAAGCTGCCACCTTCTACAGTCTTCAAGGTTACTGTGCCTCTCTCTAGGGGAAGAATGAATCAATCAGAAGCCACGGGGACAGCCAAGCAAGAGTGCAAATCCACGAAGCCTCAGCATACACTGCTTTCACTGCCTGCCACATGCATCCGAGGTGTCCTGTGTTCTACAAACAGCATCTCATGTTTATTCTTCAAGAATGGAGGCTTGTCCAAGAGTTCCTGAATGATAAGTTTTAAGGAACATTTATATCCTTCGCCAAGACTGTTTCTGGGTTTATTTAAAGGATTTCTTGAGCGAATAGTTTTATCTGGCAATAGGCATAATAGTAGGATTTCAGGGTATATGCAAGCTGGGTGAGCTGAGAGCATAAACAGTGAGGCTGGTGCTGGCAAGACAAATCAACAGGAGAGGGAAGGAGCCTACCTCTAGTTGGCATTTCGCCTAAGGACTGCCCCACAGTTACCTGGCAAGAGCCAGGTCTGCCTGATTCACCAAAAAAAAAAAAGGGGGGGGGGGCTGCTTGCTCCCTCCTCACTCTCTTGCTCTCTTCTCTTCTCCTCAATCTCTTGCCCCTTACCCTCTTGCCTCTCTTTTCCCATTCCCCTCCTCCCTCTCAATCCATAAATCCATAACTGGCCTCTACTCCTCTCTCTCTCTCTCTCTCTCTCTCTCTCTCTCTCTCTTCCTCTCGATGTGCCTTTCTCTGTCTCTATTTCCTCAACTCCTTCCGGTGCCCTAAATAAGCTCTATTCTATAATATACCTTCTTATGTCTAGTACCTCAGGGGAAAAAGATGCCTCAGTATGGACCCACAGAGGCAACCCTTTCCCCAAGCTATACTGCCCCCCCCCCCAACAAACATATCCCTGGCTTCTCTTCTTTTCATAATACATAACACCCCTAACCTGACAACCAGAGTTGATGCCCAGGTCCCCTATGGTAGAAGGAATAAGATCAGGACCAGGCAGTGACATGTGTCCATACACATACACTCAATCAGTCAATCATTAAAATAAAAATATTAAAATAAAATTAGAGATATTTACTTTTAAATAAAGATCACAGACAAAACTTGAAACTTTTAATGTTTTGAGGTAGTGGGGTTAAACCCAGTTCCTCATGAATGCTGGGCAACTGTTCTACCATTGAACAGCACTCCCAGCTCCTGATCCATTTTACCAGATGTAGAGACAAGACAGAGACACAGGAGCAGAGTGCTGAAAGATGTGAAGTGAAACATAGTTAAATCCAGCTTCAACCCAAGCACCCTGCATTCCAGCCCAGTGCTTTATCTGCACATTCATGTATCTCATTTAATTAGGAAAGATTCAGATGCCACCCCCACTGCCCCCACCCTACCTCAGAAGGCATGGCTGCATATATGTGCATGACTTCCTAGCTGACACCTCAAAAGTGGCTTTCATTTTATTAATTTAAAAGTCTTGGATATAATAATTGAATTTTGTTTGGTTAGCTTTTCCAAGTTGTCTCAGCAGGTAATGGAAATGAGATTTTCACAGGCATTTGGGGCTACACTCATAGCTGTTCGCCAGTAGTTTTAATAGTCAAGGGACAGCATCCTATTCACATTAGCATATTCAGGAAGAAACCTTGCAAAGGCTCTGTAAGTATTAAACAACGAAGTCTGGAATTTTGCATAGGAATGCAGGTTGCATTCTGCACTTCCTCTGCTTTGTCTTGCAGAATTTATAAATGTAGAGACTTTGGGTGCCTTCAAAACTGAATCTCTTGCTAATCCATCACAGTGTAGCAAAAAAAAAAAAAAATGTTTGTAGTTTGCTAGTAAAATAAAAAAAAAAAAATGTAGTTTGCTTTAAAAAAATAAAGCAACATGCCAAATATTAAAATGAGAAAATAGAACTCTAGAATTAGGATGTTGGAATTATAAAACACTCCATGAAGCACATGAATGCATCCACAAAGGGAAACTGAGACCAGGAGGTGGATCTTGTCCTAAGCCACACAGCATCAGCAATAGGACTGACCCCTTAAATGGTGGTCCCCAACCTCTGTGATCTGCCTGGATTGGATTATCCTTTCTATGTGATTCAGGTTCTTTGCTTCATTTCTGTGCTTTGACTTGCTGTTTCTTCCCCCCAGGAAGTCTTTATTTCCACCCCTCCCCCAGGCTATTGGTCAGTCAACCATAGCTGGATGTTGCCATCACCCAGAGTCTTGGGAGTGGTGCCTCTTTCACACTGAGGCCAGGATGATGTGCAAAACCTAAACATCACCACCCTGATGTCCTGGGGAACTTTCAACTACTAACATGTTTTGCCTCAGCCAGTCCCCATCTCTGCATGGTAACTCCCCCATGTGGTATCAGCATGGAGAAAGTCCACAGGTCCAGTTGTCAGTATCCATAAACTATATATGTGCCGACGTAGAGCACTGGCTTTCAGTGTCTAGAAAGCAAAACATCCTCTTAATCACATCCTACCTGCTTAAGTGTGCAGAATCTTAAGGTTGAATTTTTAACTAAGCTGTGAGCTCTGAAGACGAATATTAAATTAGGCTTTGGGAAGCAGCGTGTGCTCCTTCATAGACGCACACTTTCATTTTAACATTTAATTATGAAGCCGCCCCACAAGGAGCTTTGAGTTTGTGGCTGCCAGAAATTGAGTCATACATTCGAGGGCGTTGGTGAAACTGCAGGTTCCCTCCCCAGCTTCCTTCAGCTTCACCTGGTACATGACTGACCCGCTAAGGTTAAACCCTCTAGACCTTAAAGATGGCCCTAGGTCTTCCCAGGCTGAGCCATTCTTTTAAAGGCAGGTAAAAGGAACTGGCTTTGAAAAGACAAAATGGAACTATCTACAACATTTCCAAGGGAAAACTCAGTTGCTGAAGCTAAGAGTGTTAGTATGAACAATTCTACTTCTGCCTGAAGAGATGTCAACCAACTTTCCATTTCTTCCAAACTGCTGTGAGAAATATTGAATTATTGTGCAGGAAAAAAAAATATATTCCTTACCCACCAAGAAAATTGCAACAGTCTTCCTAAATAGAGGGCATCTTATAACCAAGCACATAGATCAAAATTGGATTTCTGTGAGCCACACAACGTGTACATATTTCAGTGTTGTTCATTTTATAGCCTTCTTCCATTACCTTGACAGAAGAAAATAGTTGTCTCCTCCTAAATTTGACTTCTGGCTAATTTTTAAAAGTATTTACAGTTTTGCTTAGTACATACACATACACATATATGAATACCCTAGTACTTCTTTGTTTACATGATCATCTCTGAATAATTCAACTATCCATTCCATCCAATATGTGGATATATCTTTGCCATACTATCACAGTAGGATCTGGAACCTGTTACACATCTACATTCTTAGGTTTTCACTGGTTTGAAGGAGAGACGGGCAGAATAACTTTAACCATTTCCTTGGTGTCGATCGATCACTACTTGGCGATAAAAACTACTATGGTGGCTAGTTTTCTATCAACGTGACACAGCTGCCATCGTTTTAGAAACAGGAACCTCAGTTGGGGAAATGCTTCCACCAGATGCTCTGTAAGCAAGCTGGTGGTGCATTTTCTCCACTGATTATTCAATGTGGCAGGATCCAGCTCAGTACTAGTAGTACCATCATTGGGCTGGCAGTCTTGGGTGCTATAAGAAAGCGGGCCAAACAAGCCATGATGAGCAAATCATGATGAGCAAGCCAGAAAGCACCACCCCTTTATGGTTCCTGTTTTCAGGATCCTGCCCTGTTTGAGTTTCTGCCTTGACTTCTCTCAGTGATAACTTGCTACTTGGACATGTACGTAAAACAACTCCCTTCTCCCTGAGTTACTTTTTGTCATAAAGTTTTGTCAAGCAATAGGAAGTCTAACTAAGGCAACTCTATTTTCTACCTTATCATAAAAGTAAATGGCATTTGCAGTAAACACAGTCCACCCACGTAGAGCATAGATTATGACCAGAAGCAGCATCCACACGAGTTATTTGAGATGACACTTTTTGAGTTATTGTTGGGTAGAAGCTGTTATTGTTGTTGGATGTTTTGTTGTTTCGGCATTTTGTTTGAGACTGTGTCTCACTCTAGCCCAGTATGTAGCCCAGACTGGACTAGAACCCACAGAAATGCCCATGCCTCTGTCTTCATGAACTGGGAATTCAGGCTTGTACCCAACAAACCTAAGTGATACCTTTTAAAATGTAAAATAACAAGTTTAATATTGTTAGTTTTTTTTTTTTAAATGAAAACTTAAAAGTGAAGAAGAATAGGCAGAAGAATAAAACATAGTAAAGTGTTGGCATACACGACCTGTCATGAAAGGTAGAATCTAGAATATACATAATGACCAATTAGTAATGGATTACAATAGGTGTCCTGTGAATAAGTCACAGGAGAGAGTCTCAATCATGTCAGACAACTCCGGAGGTTGCTGACCACCTACAGGAATTACACCACTAAACCCACTAGAAGTTCCATTCCTCAATACATCAGATCTTCTACCATCGGGTATTTCAATTACAGGAGCTCATCATAGCTTAATAGAAGGAAAACGAAATACCACAAATCAAGCCCTATTCATCACTATTATATTAGGTCTCTACTTTTACTTTACTTTAGGAGAGAGTCTCAGTCAGATCAGACAGTGGCTAGTTGATTATGACTAAAGAGGGGTAGCATATTCTTGAGTTTATTTTTCTGAGGTCCTTTTCATATACTTTTTATAATTAAAATATTTAACTAAAAACTTTCAGTGTGGTTTCCATTACAGCCAAACTTTTCTGAAGCCACTTAGAGAAAAATGCAGATGACACAGAAGAGTGTGCTGTGTGACCTTCAAAGGGTGGCTGCAACCCAAATGCCCTGACTCCTAGCCATGCATTAGAGTGCTTTCTACTAACAACTTGCAGAAACATGGCGACCATGAACAGAGATCATGTTTGGATCCCAAAGTGATCCCTTACAAGTGTCTCTTTCATTGGCCTTCCCCTGACATCCAAAACCACAGGTTTCACTATTGGGAAATAACTGCTTACATGCTTGTCAATTTCATACATATAATCTTTGTATTTCTTAGAGTTGAAACAAGTCATAAGCGAAGCTCACTTCCCTGACCAGACCATTTATTAGTAATCAAGCGGAATGATTTTTAAATATATTATGTTTCCAGTGTTTTCCTGGACTTTGCTTTTGGAGATGATCAAGACAAAGCTGGTCATCAGACTACACTCAGAACATTAGGTGGTAGTGGTTTTCAGGCAAGGCCTTGGAAAGCTGGGAAGATTTCCTACCTTCTTTGAAATGAGCTTTCAAACACAGGGAAAGTAAGATCCAGGTTTGTGGGGTTCTCCTCAGTGTGGATGGTTACTCACTGAACACAGTAGCAACTTAATATAGGGTGAGAAATACGAGTATGCTTGCCAACCGTCCAACACGGACTTAGGAAGGAAGATCTGCATGCCTGCTTCTTCTCTGTAGACTTTCCACAGTGGCTGAAAGATGGGCATGATTAATCAAATCTATTCCTCTTCCCATAGCCCAGACTGAGGGGACTTAACACATTTAACTCTCCCACAGCCCTCTGCTTGATGTAGCCATTTTATATCCATTAGCAGTCAGACATTGCTCTGTTCTCACATGTTTGTCCAAGCTTTTGATTCTCTTTGCCCCTGTGTTGCATGTAAGCTTTTCGTAAAGAATTTGAGGCTCTTTAACAATCCCAGACTAAACTGTCTTAATAACACTTGCCATCACTTGCCCATTCCAATGTGCTTTCTTTTTGAGCTCCTGGTGGGGCGAGGGGGCAGACAATCCCTCTGATATCCATTCTGGTGCCGGTGTTTTTGTTCCAGCTAAACTCTCAGCCTGAACCGTCTCCACCTTTTTTGTCCACTGGTTACAGACCTAATGTTCCCATTACTGTGCTTCCCATGCTGAATTAAGCACTGCACTTTAATTACCCTCCTCAAGGAGCACTTAGGACTAAAGGAAATGTCAACAAATTCTCTGTTTATTTCAACCCATTGTGAAAGATGCTGAATTATGCTGCAGAAAAGTAGGATTTTTTTTCTTATCCACACAAACTCAGATCATACCTTACAATGTAAAAGGCTTGGTTTCTGATGCCCATTAACATTTCTTTCAGGCAGCCAAAAGTCTAAGCACAAAGGCAGAAGCCAAGTACACAGGTCAGGTAGGGCTGTTGAGTAACAAGTGCAGAGCACAGACAACTACAGGGAATAGTAGGACTTCCTACCTCCCCTTAAGGTTGAAAGCCCTAGTGCTGTCCAGGGAGAGTCTCTTTTCTGGGATATTTAAAGGATGTGTCATTCTAAGAGAAAAAGGGCCATCCAAGGTAGAGAACCTTAATGCATTTTTATCCCCAGAAATTTTTAGAGGACTCAGGATATATATGTCTGTAAAATAAGTTTACAAATTAAACGCACTGATAAAGATCATGAGAATTTTATTTTAAACAATTATTTGGCATGCATGTAAATTTTCAGTTTATTAAATATAAAGACAAATCTGCATACTGATGAAATGCATCTGTTTATTTGCTTTTACATAAAGAAGTAAATCTTGGCCGAATATTCAATATTTGAAGATATAGGTTATCTTCATCATGTGTTGATATTTTCATTTTATCACTAATGTTGAAAATGTTACCTTGAATAAAGATATATTGAATAATTCCATAATACAAGATGGTAGGTGTATATTTAGAATGATTTTAAAAGTTGTTTCAAATTGTGTCCTTATCCAAAACCAAAAATTCACCTAATAATTTTTTTTAATAAAAACAAATCAACAACATAAACAGCAACTTTTCAAAAAGCAAACATTCCAACATAATATAATTTCAAGATATTCTAATATGATACTAACGAGTCCATACTGTGGAGTGATGAGCGGCCAAATATTAAAAAAAAAAAAAAAAAAAAAAAGTCTTAGTTTTCCATAATTAAACCATTATGCTGTATCACAGGAGATACTTTATATGTGCAGTAAAAATGCTATAATTCATAACATACATCAGACTTGAATCTAAGCCACGGCGTTGCAAGCAGCAGTCATCGGCCTTTTGTGGCACAATGGCATGTGTATATAAAATGCACATGTTGTGTTTTTAAAACCTACGCTGAAGTGAAGTCATGAGAAGCAATAAGAATGAGCACTGCCAGATATACTTTGGATTATAAATTTGATTTTGAATTGTTTTTGGTTGTTGAACAATCAGAATACTGTGACTCAATCGTTTACAATCCCACATTAAGTGACCTCAGATGGGATAAAACTGTGACCTCATGGTTTATGAAGTCTAGTCCACATCTCTTTTTGATAGTGTAAACTTATCTATTAGTACATGGGATTTGTGTCCAGTTTTCCCCTAGAATTCACATTAGTAGGTCACCTTGGAAAGGAGAGAAGAAAAGAAGTATTTCCTCTTCCCAACAGGACAGCTAGATTATCTCCCCTCAGTCATAAAATTGAAGAACCAAGAGATAAACATTTCTTCTTAGAAATGACATTCTAATATAAGTATATAAATAGATGTTTAAGTGAGATGCTGAAATATAAAATAATAGTGGGATTTTGAACAGATTAGCATAGGAGGAAGTTATATTTTCAGACCCTGAGATGACAGCACCATGCCCTTGAACAACTTCAGCAGAAGCCAGCCAGATGTGTGGGTGCACATCTGTAATCCCATCCCTGGGGAGGTTGAGTCAGAAAATTGAGAACTCAAAGCCAGTCTCAGTTACACAACAAATTTTTCTCAAAACACACACTAGAGGAGAAACTGGTTAAAGTGGGGATAGAAACTAAGACAAGTTTTTGGAGACAGTGATTGGGTGAGGACATAGTACTTACTTTGTCTCTAGCCAAGAAACCAGTTTTAAAAGGAGAACTTCAAAGATTGAATATCTACCCTCCACTTGCTATGTGATGTTGGTACATGGCCTTTGTTATTGCTAGGTGAGGAAGGCTAAGAAGAGAGACTCTTAGCACAGTAAAGGAGTAAAAGCATATTGCTGATAAATTGGCTTTCGTAGATAGATCAATCATTTAGGTGAGGTGGGAGAAGGATGGGTATGGGCAAAGAACCAAGTGTCCATTGGGCCAGATATGACCAAGTGTGAGAAAGAACAACTATCTAGGGTTACCTTAGGTCTTGACCTAATATGCTACACAAAGTATGAATAGACTTTGTACCAGAAATAACTTGGTAGTATTACCGTACCCCAGAGCTGAGAACAGAGACTAATCAGTCCAACTAGACGAAGAAGTCTTCAGCCATTATGCGGATCAAGAGGAGAATGATGGGACATTCGAGGAGGAAAGGAAGGCACCACACAACCGCAGGTACCTGTACCAGGAAGCACTGTCCCTGAGCATCACCAGGCAGAGAAGAGCTCCATGGAGAACACAACCATAAGAAGATTGCACAGAGCCACTTGGTCCGCCTATCCTTACTAGCCTTTCCCCAACCACTTGGAAGTGCAAGAAATTTTCACAGATTAAGAAAACAGATACATCCAAGTCTTAAACTTCCATAGTCAGGCAAATCTGGATGTCAGTGGGAGATGTATCAAATGGAAAGCAGAGGCATGTGTTGACACCTCATGGTACTGTCATCCTAATTGTTGTTGTTATTGTGTTTTTGAGACAGCATTTCTCTGAATAGTTCTGGCTGTCCTGGAACTTTGGAGACCAGGCAAAAGCAATAGCATATATTGTTTTGGGAGTCACTTAGCCTATCTTAACCAACAACTCAAATCGAACTTTTTAATATTTTGTTGTTGTTAATCGTAGCATTTGGTTGGTTTGACTTTTTCTTTTTCTTCCTTTCTCTCTTTCTTTTCTTTTCTTTCTTTCTGTCTTTTTTTTCTTTTTCTTTTTTTTTTTGACAGGAACTGGAAGATTCTGTTACATAGGCTATTACACTTGTCATAGAGTATGTGTAACCTTGTCAGCCCAAGTAGCATAACTTCATTTAGGTGTGTGTGTGAGTGTGTGTGTGAGTGTGTGTATGTGTGTGTGAGTGTGTGTGTGTGTGTGTGCACGCGCATGCATACAAATACTTATATGTATTTTATACAATTTTAGGTAAATATAAGCTAATGTGCTTCCTTGAGGGTTTATAAAACATCCTTTATATTATTCATCTTTCATCCAGCCCTTTCTTTCTGCATCTACCTCTCTCCTCTACCTAAATTAAATCCCACTCTTTATTTTCTCATTTCCACCTTATATCTCCTATATCCTGTTATTTATCTCTCTATCCTCAGCCCATGGTCCCTTTCTACTTTCCTGGTTTAATGGAGTGAGTTTGTAAAGTCATGATTTGATCCAGGAGAAGGGAGTAACCTTACAGGGTGCATTGCAAGGATTTCCAGAAAATAATTTACAGTTACTTGATAGCTGTATTTTTTTTAACAGGCCGCCCATAGTTACTTTACATGCCTCTCCATCTACTCTGGTAGCCCTGGTGGCAGCTACTCTGCCTTGCTCAGTTTTGTATTTTCAACACCTATTCTAGCATCTACCTCATCCTTAAGTACATGTTGGATCATATAAGGGAGAATTCCATCCTTATTGAGGAACAGATACATGATTAACCATATCTTGTTGGATAGAAAAAGATTTCCCAAACCTGGAAATACTTGACGTGAACATGTAAGACCCGTATCATTGCACTAGGTATTTATTTGGACTAATAGAATTCAAGAAAGATACAATAGCAGGAGGAAATGTACTGTTGAATACCCGCTGGCCTTCATAAATGAAAGATGTGATCATTCTGTGGGTGCCTATTTGCATCAAGACGTGGCATCTTGTAGTAAATCAGAATGGAGTAAGAGGATACCCATAATGAGACTGGAGAATGCCAAGGTCATCAGATGGCTGGCCGGTCCTGAGAGAAACAAATGAATCCTTTTGGAGGGAAGTTGATGTGAAACACACCAGAGACTCATCCAGGCCAATACTGTAAGCATCACCAAGAGGAAGCTGTCAAATGAAAAAAAGAGACCTGGACCTATACTGAAGTTATAGACTGAGATCCTATTGCTAATATAAAAGAACTTTGCATCTCGAGCCATCAGCTTTTATAAGCATGAGAATTAGCTTTCCCTCATAGTGGGAGTTAAAGGGAAAACCAGGAGAAGCAAATATCAAACTCAACTAAGAAGAAGCCAACTGGAAGAGAATGGAAATGGTATAACCTGAGTTAGACTGTGTGAGTTAAATAAGATTAATAGTTAACTATCCCTCATACCTTTGATACCTCAAACCTTAATCTTGTTCTAAAGCTTCTTTTGTTCATTTGAATGGATAACCCTTACATATAACAGATAAGGATGCCCTGTCTATAAAGACAAGCAGCAAAAGAAACAGAAAAACATGAATCTTTCATAAAATGGTTTATTATGTGGTAGGTACTACTTATAACACTATAATCAGAGTAAGAGAAACATTAAGGTATCTTAAGGTCATAGAATAAACCTAAAAATTAAGGTGTAATGTACAAAATTTAAAGGTAATACAACCTTACCAAAGGAATTTAAAGATTGGGTTACTGAAAGAAACAGCACAGACTTTTAACTCACCTATAAATTAACACAACGTGTTAATTTATAAAAACCTAAAGCCAATGAGGTTTTTTATAAATTAAGACGTTGTGTTAATTTATAAAAACCTAAAGCCAATGAGTTTTTTTAAAACCATGATCACAATGAAATTTATAGAGAGAAAATAAGTGCACAGGAGGCACATATTTTGAGAAAATAATAAAATAAAGGAATTAATCCAGCTATATTTTAAATATAAATTAAAGTTTTAATGCAAATTAATGTATTTAGATATACACTAAATATAATACAATAACAGTTAAGCTAAGTATACATATACATAATTTATACATTATATTTCATCAAGATAAACTTCTAGATCTGGGAAAATATATTTTTCAGCAAATAAATTGAAGACAAGTGATTATGCTATGTTAAAATAAATGGACTTTCTGTTACAGTAAAAGTTAGGTCACAAACTCCACTGCTTAAAACTCTGAGAGCTTCCTTTCTTTCATGGCAAAGGATTCAATTTACCTTCAAGTCCCTACCTATATAATCGAAGCCATATTTACTTGTAAATGTATTTCTTATTTGTCTGTCATTATGCCTCAAACACATTGGCCCTGATGCTTAACCTCAGGCAAGAGAGAAAATCTCCAGGAGTATGGCTTTCACATTGGTGGCTCCTTTCCCCAAATGTGTGCACCTCCTTGAGTACTTTGCCCAAATGTCATCCAGTCAAGCTGGCCTCACTCCATCATGATAAGAAAGCAAGAAAGGACATAAATGGGTGTAAAGGGCTTTCCTAACCATTCAGCCACAGACCGCCGACTAATAAATTTAGCAACATAAAGATGGAAAACATCTGTGAGTTCCAAATATGAGTAGACTTAAATAGCCAGTAACAGCTGGAAGCACAGTACTGATAAAAGGCTCCGAGTAAAGGTTAATTTCCTTAAAATAAAAATAAACTCTATTGCATATAATAGAAATGCCAGTGCAAATATGGTCAAGAGAAGGGGAAATAAAACTCTTGCCCATGTGTAAAAACAAGTGGCCAATATCTGGAAAAGCATCCCACCTTACAGAGAAGAAATGAGTCAGAGAACTTTTCTTTCCCAACACAGCCAGGAGGGGCACAGAGAGCAAGTGTTTGTCAAGAGTAAGTGGGCAGCCTGAGGGGGAAAAAAAAATATTTAAAACATGCTTTCTGTTCGACCTTGGAATTTCACTTATGGAAACTGGTCATGGGGAAAGAATTAGAGGTAAGTGGAGAGATTCAGCTCCAAAGATATAAGAAAGAAAAGTAATACGCAACCCAAGAGGGAGAAGGGAATGTGAAGTGAAGCATCTTCCACCTGCTTGTGGAAAGCCAAGGACTCTAGACGCTGACTGTGTCTAAATGAGCCCTAGGTGTGTGTGTTTGTGTGTGTGTGTGTGTGTGTGTCAGGGCCATCTGGTAGTGGCAGCTGCACTGCATCTTCAATACATCTATAAGAGGAAGCAGTGGGCTTAAGCTTCCACACGGGGATTTAGGTGAAATACAAGGAAGTATTTCCTCACAGGAAGCTTTGCAAACATGGGGACCAGGCAAAGAAAGGGAAAAACAATCCCATTTTCAGAGATGCCACAGAATGACTTTTTTTTTTTTTTTTTTATCAAATTAAGATTTTTTTTTTTGCTTATAAGAAGTGGGGTTTAGTCTTAAGTGTAATGTCTGATTAATGTGTTTGTGTATCGTGTGACAGGGGCTCATATCAAAGTAATTTTTATTCCAGTTTATTAAAATAGCCCAGGATTATGTTTTACTGTTCAAATGAAGTAAATGTCTTAGTAAAAATGAGGGGGAAGGATCTGTCAACCCACCAGCTGCCACGCATGACATAACCACGATAATATTTGAAATCCTCTGGGTAATCTCAGCTAGTCCAGAAAACTCTGAGTCTGAAACCAATTCATTAGCCTTTGTAGAGGCCAAAGATATTCCAGATCCCCTTTCCAGTTTCTGGTTTATAACTCTTTTAGGATTCTAGGGGATACAATTGTTAAGGTATTTTTACCTAGCATTAAAGACTGGGATGATAAAAATTGCTGAACACACTTTTATTACAGTTCTGTACAACCAGACTCAACCATTGTGAAAGCCTAAAATGAGGGAAGCATTTACAACTGGGAGGAAAAGACTTGTTCACACACAGAGAAAAAGCTGGATATCAAAACTGGGTTACAGGGATAGATTAACATGCAGTCGATTCTAATCATTTTTCAAGGCAGTGCAGATATATTTACCAAGGAAAAAAAATGAACCCAAGGAGAAAGACTATAAATTGCTTATTTGGAAAGTAGAAAGGATATTACTGCATTATTTACAACTTAAGGACTCATATTTTCATATTTAATAAACTTCAAATATTCTCATTTTTCAAACAAACGCAATCTGGCATTGTTCCTCCAGGAACAGCTTATAAGCACAAGCCACACACACAAAAAGGAATTCTGTAATAACTACTCACTGATCATTTCTATCTGCAGATTTTTCCAAGTTGGAAAGAAAATAAAACAGAAAACAAAAACTAAAACAAGCAACATTTGAGAGAAAGCCAATGTAGCCCACCCCTTCCAGAATAAAAGGGGTCTCCGTGTCTGTGCGTTCCCAGGCACATTTGACCTAGACTGCCTAAGTTAGATGAAGGCTGTGTGCAGTTGCTCAGGAGGTCCTAACCTTTCCAGCTGGTGTATCTTTGTCAAAATTCCCATTTGCTTAATTTCTTGGCCACAGTCTTGTTTGCCTTGCTCAGGGATCCAGGCACCTGGTATATCAAGGACTTCTTGGTCTACACATCAGACCCCTCGCTTGGCTTTAGAGAATTTATCTTCCCCCAATTGCCTGAACTCAATCTAACAATATTCATTGTATCACTCTCTCCTCCTTCTGGACACAAAGCCTGTTCCTAAGCATCTGTGATTGAATTCTCAAAATCCTTTCTCACTTTTGTCCAACTGGTAGATTTAAAAAAAAAAAATTCACTCTTGTTTCTTACTGCACTTGATCTCCAAGTGGCTTCATAGTATTCTGCATTTGTACCCCACAGGGTCACATCAGACTTCCATCCTCCCTCCCAGACCATCCTACACAATGTCTGAAGTTTTGTTTCCTGGCTTTCATGTATAGAACATGCTTTCTCAGAGCCATTAACATATGCTTCGTGTACTTCATTTGCAATGAGGAAGTCTTATCAATAGCTCTGCGATTGCGCCCTCTTCCCTCCTACAATATTGTAACACTATCTTCCCAAATGATCTTTAGTGATGACTCAAAGAGTGAACAGAATGTAAGGCTTAATCTCCTCCTGTATGACTATTCCTTACATAAATAATCACTAAGTTACGTATCCACGTATTAAAAACCTGTAATATTGATAGAAATACAAAGATAGGTCCTAGATTAAATAGCAGTTTATATGATAAGAATCAACATAAAGAGATCACTAAAAGTAAAAGTAAAAAGAACAACAACAACAAAAACCCAATATACCAACTTTCTTACCAACTGTCCTTTTTATTTGTGACGGTAATGCGTTCAACAAAAGGTAGACTATAGTCTCAGATTCCCTTGCACTGGGACCTGTAAAGCTCAATCCTGAGCATTCAAACACAAATGGAAGTTGCTAAAGAGGCTTTGGAAAGAGCTGACTGCATGCATATGTGTCCTTTCGGTATTTTTTGGTTTTTTTTTTTTTGTTGTTGTTGTTGTTTTGTTTTGTTTTGTTTTTTGCTTTAGCCTCCATTTTACCCAGTCTAGTCAGCAGGTTAGCAGGCCCGTCAGGACAACAGCCACCTTCAAATCAGGCAGATTTTCGGTGAATGACAAAGTATGAGCTTTGATCTCGATCGCTACATTAAATAATGCACACCTACTGCCATCCCTGTCACGTAGGAGAAAAAAAGTAACCCTTTCTAATTCCATCGCTATTGAGGTGTCTGGGCCTAGCAGC
The DNA here is from genome assembly GCF_011762505.2 of Arvicanthis niloticus. Taxonomy (NCBI): domain Eukaryota; kingdom Metazoa; phylum Chordata; class Mammalia; order Rodentia; family Muridae; genus Arvicanthis; species Arvicanthis niloticus. The sequence continues at coordinate 22,071,313 of NC_047660.1, forward strand.
CCAACATCTCTTTTGACTGATATGGTTGAGAAAAACACTTTGATAGGAAGTTTTAAACCAGGATGATTTTAGAAGATGCTGTCCAGAATTGAGAGTGTAACTTCCATCTGAAGCAAACATCACATTATCGTGGATGAGACTCAATATTGTTTCTTAAGAGGTTCTTTGGCTCCACAGTATCTATCCCCCAGTGGTATGAAAAAATACAAAATTACCTTACGGTTGTTTGACATTTTTATTAACTATTGATTATAAGCTTGCTTAAACAAAATTATATGATTAGTGATCTTTGATAAATGTTCAAAGCTCACTTTGGCTCCTACTAAAGTTTAATATAGTTTTGCTCTACCATCCCTTAAGCTACTATGCTTCCTGCTGACTACAAATATCAGAAAGGTGGTCCAGCCTAAGCAAAGGAGGGGGGATTTTTGGTATAGTATTAGAATGACTCTCCAAATTGAAAGGCAAGTTAGACAGAATACAATTTTGATCCTCAGTACCAAAGTCAGTTCAGATATCCCATATGAACGGTGCAGTACTTCATAAGACAGTACAGTACTTCATAGCACTTCATAATGCAGATACCAACCCACAGGCTCTAGGGAGTCTAGGCCCTTTGTATGTGCTATGTTTCTGTTTATCCCTTTTCTTATTGCTACAGTCAAATACTTAGTAAGAAGTAATTTAAGGATGCATTTTGACCCATGGTTTGAGGGAATACAGTATATGATGATGAAGACATACAGCAATCAAAGCATGAGACTGCTTGCTTATCTCTCCCAAGACTAGGATGCAGAAGGATTACGACAGGATGCAGAGCTGGGCTACCATCCTCAAGGCCCATAACCCCTCTCTCATGCAAGGAGTCATTTTCTACAGGTAGAATTTAGCAAAGGCTGCAAAAGAACTCCAAATTGCACAACTAGCTGAAAATTTTATTTTTAAACACATTAAGTCTATGAGAGATGATTTACTCCAAACCATAACCGTATCTAAACAATTAGCTATAAATTGGATGCTATCAATACCTTTTCAGGATCAATAATTAGCTATAACAACTCATTCAAAATTTGCTACAAGAACTCAGGAAAATGTTATATTTAAAATTAATTGCTTATTGTAAAAATACAAATTAGCTATTATGGGTTTTATTTTATTAATTTTGGCGCATGTATGTTTTCAAATGAGGGCAAGAAAGGGTGTGGATTTGGGTGGGTGGGGGCGTAGTGAGGATCTCAGAGGAGTAGGAGGAATGGAAACTGTAATCAGAATATATTGAATAAAAGAAAATCTATTTACAATAATAAAAAACAAAAGAATACAAACCAGGACCCATGAAATATAAATATATATATATATATATATACACATATATGTATATATATATATATATATATACGTATATATACATATATGTGTGTATATATGTATATATACACATATATTTGCACACACATATATATACATATACATACATATACATACATATACACATACATGTACATACACACACACATACACACACACACACACATATATATATATATATTCTATAATTTTTGGTTGTTTCATTCCTCCTTCATGCTTACATGTGGTTATCGTCCATGTAGGCTCACTTAGAGTTTGGATATGCACATTTTTTAGTGGGGCTTCCATTATGTATTTTGATAGTTTAAATCACTGGTCACATGGTTACACTAAATCTCCAGCTCCTGTTTCCTTATTAGAGGTAAGTAGATTGAGATGGCATCACTATATCTCTCTAATCAAATATTTTATCTTTTTGGCATAGCTAGATTTCTCTTGAGTCAGTATCATCAGTCATAAGCCATTGTATTAGCCTAAAACTATCATGCATGATCTAAAGGGACCACTATGACCACAAAGATAATCACACAGGAAATTCCAAGGGTTTCTAGGTTCCTAATTAGTAACCAGGCTAACAACCAATCATATTTTATGGTAAATAATACAGAAAACCAGGCTCAGGAAATTAACAAGAAATCATTGGAGTTAGGACCTTTCTACTGGAATTGTCACCTGAAGCCATTAGCCATCTCTGCTCTAGTCCCAGGAATCACATCAACTTCTCACAGCAAACAGCACATGTGCTGATTACAGGCACCTTCCTCCTGACTGGACACATGTTATACTACCTATTCTGCTTCTCCCAGATCCAAAAGTCTTAGCCAGGAACAGTCTGCTGCATCCAAATCTTTAAGTTATGGCACATGCCTGACTCATGGAGAAAGAAACATTTATCTATCTCAGGATTCATACTGAGCTTTCTACCTGAAGTAATGGAAGTCCTATAATAAGAAACTGGGTTCATGGCAGTCAAAGCATGAGAATTTCCCTACATACACCTCTTCCATTAATTAAAATCCACACACAATATTTCCTTCTCTCAAAAATGTGTATCTGTAAGATGTCATGTTATGAGCTTTTATATAGTTCAAATCTGCCTGTTTACTCATACTATAGGGTTATCCAAAGTCAGTACAAGCCCAACTAAAGGGCTCTCTCCAGTCTTGCAGTTGTATCTATCCTTCCTTTAATTTTGTCTCCATTCTATAAAATACCATTCATTCTTCAACCTATGCCCTTAATATGCAAACAGTATAAACAAACAGTACATAAAGGGTGAGTTAAATATATAAGTGCATATCTAGGTAGACACCAAATAAGCAAGTCAGATCAGTACAGAATCACTTCTGTCCTGCAAATCATGAAGCTGATCTCATTACGCCTCCATGTTGGCACTATCATTTAACCCCACAACTCAAGTCTGTACTCATGGGGTAGCAAGAAAGGGTAATGAAATATCTTTGTTATAAAAGCAAGAAGGATTATTTGGGAACATGGTAAATGAGATCCGGCAAGAGGACAAGAGAGCAGAAGAGGACCAAAGAGACTAATGAGAACAGGGTACAGCTAAGTGTGGTGGTTCATGCATTAATCCCAGCACTTGAGGGGCAGAGGCAAGCGGATCTCTGAGTTTGAGACCATCCTGGTCTACAGGGCTACTTCTAGGACAGTCAGAGCTATCTGATAGAGAAATCATATATTGAAAAAGAGAAGCAAAAAGGAAAAAAGAAAAGAAAGAAAAGAAACAATGTCTAATAATATTTATATTGGAAAAACATCAAAGTAAAAGCCATTTTTGTATGCTAACCAAAGTTTGAAAACTAAATAAAGTCATTGAGTGGGTCACGGGTCTGCTCAGTGGTCAAATGCCTGCCTGGCATAGCACTTCAAACAATAAAAATAGGGCAGGGGACATAGCTTTGTCAGTAAATTGCTTGGTTTGCAAGTAAGAAGACTTGAGTTCAGTTCCTAGAATGCACATAAAAATACAAGCAAACAAATAAACAGGTAAGAACAATGGGAGTGGAAGAGGGAGTCCAAGAAGAAAGTAACTTTGCAGACACCTTTCCCTTGGATGTCCAGTCTCCAGAGCAAATGTATTTCTATTGTTTAATCCAAAATGAAGAAAATCCCTGAAGTCATCCTTAGCTACCATTGTCTTGATGCTGAGCATATAATGCATGTCCCTGCATTACTGTTTTCTCCTCTGGCTCTATCTGCATTCCCTTCTGGTCTACTGTGAACCAAAAGCTCTATTTTTCCCTCAGAATATGACTCATCTCTCAACACAGCATCTCTCTTCTAAAAATTATATTCAACTCATGGTGAGAAACCTAAAAGGCCAAGTGACTATCTCCACCTCCAACTCCAAGACCTCTCTGTAATGATGGCTGGTCATGTTTATCTCATGTTTACTAAATCCTCTAAGCTCAACATTGCAGTTAACACAGTTTCTATAGCACATCGTGATGTGTCACTTTGAGTAACGTCAAAACACTTCTGTTATCCATTTCCCCCAAATTTACATATTTCTCTCCCTGTGAGAGAAGACATTCCACATAGCATCCCTGTGACTGGTCAAGACCATCTCACACAGAGATAGCTGTGTTGAGACCAGAGGTGGCTCCAAAGAACCTGTTGAGATATTCTGGACATGGGCTGCTCTGGGTTGCTAGGTTACATGGTAAAAGGCAGGTCTCCTGAGCAGCAGTGTATTGCCTGGTTTCTATCACTGAAATCTAAGTGCAGTGCCAGGAAGCATGGAACAATGTATTTCAATAAAGTAAGCATCACCTGAAAAGTCCATGATCAGTGGTTCTTCCAGAAAGGCAAGAGGGAGGAAAATCAAATCCATATCCTGAACATTTTGCCCAATTACATGAAAACTTGATGGAAGCCATCCAAATGAAACAGACAGGAGCTCCAACCCAGATCTAGCTACAGAGTAAAATCAGCCTCAAGGCAGAGAAGTCTCAGAGTTTGGTATACCAGTGTCTCTGGCTGCCATAACAAATCACCACAAACGTGGGTGTACCAGTGTCTCTGGCTGCCATAACAAATCACCACAAATGTGGCTGCTTTAAAATAGCATACATTGTTCTCTCACAGTTTTGAAAGTAAGAAGATGTAGGGCCTAGATCCTAGTAAACTTCACACTTAGAAAAGTCGTTCCTTGTTTGTGCCTGTACAAAGCGCTCTCTCTCACTCTCTCTCTCTCTCTCTCTCTCTCTCTCTCTCTCTCTCTCTCTCTCTCTCTCTCTCTCTCTCTCTCTCCTTCAAGACCAGGTCTTTCATTAGCCTGGAACTCAGGAAGTAGACTAGGCTGAGGATGGCTGGTTATTGAGCCCCTGTCTCCATCGCCTCAGTGCTGAGATTATAAGTGTGCACTATGATCTAAGAAACCTGCTCAAATCCAAGCCTGAACAAATCTTAGCAAGTTTAGGCACACAATCTTACTAGCCATGGAGCAAGTGGCAATTGGTAACTGCTAGGAAAAGAAGGGTCAGTGTTCTCTAAGAGTGTAGGCCCTGGTAATTCAACTACATTCAAGTTGAAGACCACACAACCAAGAATATTTTAAACCTTAATGGTGGTAGTGGGGGGACACACAAAGATAGATGTCTAATGAAGAGTAATGGATCTAAGAAGAATTTAGGGGTGAGTGTGATCAAAACACATTGTACAAAACTTGAAGCTCTCAAAGAATGAATAAACTAGAGAGTAATTGAGAGAGGCACCCGATGTCAACCTCTGGCTGCCACATGTACATGTGCGTCTATATGCACATGTACACACACACACACACACACACACACACACACACACACACAGTGTGCACTATGATCTTGCCTTCCAGAGAGTCAAATTCAGGTCTTTGTGCTGAGCTGACTTTGAACACTTTATTGCTTTAAGCTCTATTCCCAAGACACCTTGGTGCTTTTCAATGGATTTAAGGTCCACTCAAACAATCCAGGTGATCTTATTCTCAAATTTTAAATTTAACTACTTCATGTAAACCTTCTCAAATAATTCACAGTATCTAAGTTCTGATACTGATAGCCAGGGGCTGTATTGATTGAAGTTAGTCAGGAGACAACATCTGGATATTGGAAGGTAAATACAGATTTGGGAAATGGGGAGCCATTAAGGCTGTTATAGTATGTCTCATAGTTATCACCAATGTTGCATAATTAATGGGACTATTAAGCAAGGACTGAGACATTTAGAAGACAAGGATGATTGACATGTAGGAAGTGGGTTACCATCAATTGTGACTCTTCAGAGAATTCTGAAAAGCATTTAAATTATATGTGAATGTCTTCCTTGTATGTAAATTCTAATGTTATCCACTATTCTCAAGCCAAATTCTTATATTTCCAAATTGTCAATCACCTCTTAAAACTATTAACTTTTACTAATTATATCATTCTTTAAGCCAATTCCTTAACTTTTTTCAGAAGATATAGACAAGATGTTCCTCCATTTAGAACCAAGTAAAGTTGCCTAAATACATGTTGGTCCTAGAAAATCAACATTTATTCTTGTAGTTTATATTTATAAACCAGGCTTTTATCCATATGTGTTCCTACAATCTATCTACCTGCCTGTCTACCTTTAGTTTTGTCTCTTTGCTTGCTCTTTAAGATACTGACTAATCATTAGAACACTTCCATTAGTTCACTTTAAAGGGTTTGAGAGAAAGCAGCAGGGTAACATGAATAAGACATGTATGTGAAGAATGAAGAACCCCATTCAGTTTAACTTATGCATTCTAGATCTTTGCATGTGTATTCACCTTGATAGAAATATAATGCTTATAAATATATCATTGTTATTTATTATTTTGAGTGAATTATCTCAAGATAAACTAACTATAGGAAACTAAAAACTAAAATTGTCAGGCATCTAATTGCTATAAAAAAGAAAAAAGAAAACTAAAAGAGAAAGGAAGGAAGAATAAAAGGAAGGATGGAAGAAAAGAAAGAAAAATAGTTTGCTGACGAGGCTGTAGATATTACAAAAACAATATTTGGCATCTTGCCTGTGAATTTGCTACTGGGGCTCCATACACACTCAGTCTGCTACCAACTAGTCAAGCCTCCTTTGGATCTGCTGGGTCCTATGGACTGCCAGGTAGAGGTAATTGCACTGTAGCCTGGACTGATAGCCAGGGGCTGTATTGATTGAAGTTAGTCAGGAGACAACATCTGGAACAGCAGCTGCTCCTGGAAATGCCACCTAATTAAGCTTATGATAATCTACTTTCATTCTCCAAGACCCATCTGTCTTCTGCATCAGCCTAATTGGGGAGTTAAATGGAACTGTGATGGAAAGGACCACTCCTTATCTTTTCAGCCTTTCTCGATAGAACTAATCTGTGGAGTTCTATAGGAAGGATAGGTTGCTTTAGAAAAGTAACTGTTCTGGTCCTTTCCTTAAAGATAATACTTATTTATAAAACAGAAAACTTTGAGAGTAATGGCCAGTTGCTTGGGATGTCTTTTTGTAGACTAGATGCAAAAAGTAGGGGTGAAATGAAGATGCATTGTAGAGCACCCTGAGCCTTGTATGAGATGGACTTGGGTCAAGTTTGTCATCAAAACTCCATAAACTTTGCCTCTGATCATGAAAAAACACAATGACATTTTTCTTTGCCAAAAAATTAGTCATTTTGCAGCCAGTGTCCTAAAACAAGTAGATGGTTTACATGGACTCTTCCTTTCAGCATATATTTACACCCCAAAGTGAAAACAAGCCACAAAATAGTGTAGCAGCTATGTCTCCTATTTTTGTAAGCTTACTCTCACACATGGAAATTAGAATTGATAAGGAGTTTTGTGAACTTCCCACACACTTCCCATCTGTAGGTTTCAAGATCAATAAGTCAATGTTAGGAAAGCAGAAAGCCCAGCCCCTAGAGACTGACTGCCCGACCAGTCCCTGCACCTGCCTTGCTCTACTGAAGGGCTTTCACATTTCCATTGGAAGGAGCAAGGACAATTTCATATTGGTGATTCCCAGAAAACATCCTGAACAGAAGTGCTAACCACTTAGAGTAGTGATAGCACTTGTTCCAGCACTGGAGTATTTCTCAAAACATTAATGAAGGAGTCTTCTGTGTCCATTGCTGAAACTCAGGAACAACATGAGATGTATACTATAAATGATGCCTTTCAATTTCTCTCTGCATAGTATGGCAAATAATTTATGTGGGCTTAACTATTTTTAGGCTAATCACATTCCAGTAGAGTTTCCAGTCACCTAATCCACCTAAACATTAAAATGACGACTACATTTGTTACTTTTTCTTTTCCTGTATAAAACATTATATCTAAGGCAACATATAGAAGAGTTGATTTAGGTTTATGGTTCCAGAAGAATAGAGTCTATTGAGGTGGGAAGACAGGAGGCTGGAGCTGGAAGCTGGAGCACAATCCTTTACTACAAGTAATAAGCAGAGAGGGACCTGGAAGTGAAGGCAAGACCATGTAATCTCAAAACCCACCCCCAAAGACATACTCCCTCCAGCAACTCCACCCTTCCCCACCACTCCTACAAAGAGCACCACCAACTGAGAGCCATGTGTTCAAACTTATGAAAATACAGAGTCGCATCTCATTCAAACCACTCTAACTACTTTGCCTTCTGCATGAATTCAGATAATTGTTCCATGCACCAATTTAACAAGGAAAAAGGATTAGACTAATGTAAGTCTATTTTTTTCTGTGCTTTTTGATTGAGCAGGTTCAGAACTTAGTACCTTCTATTTTCCCCTTAGATTTTTTATTACATAAATTGGTAGATGGATTTGTCTTGTTATATAAACCTATTATAGAGATTGTCATCATAATTGACTCTGCTGAAAATCAACTCTAGTTATTGATTTGAGATGAACATGAAGGACAAAGGGTTGGAAAGTAAAGAGAACTAACTCAACCAAGGGAGGAATGGCTCTCTAAGACAAGGAAAAGGAAGTTTAAAGATTTTTGGCATCCATAATTATTTAAAGCATTCAAATCTTTCCAGATATCCTTAATTCAAGATTCCATGTCTCATTCTGTCCCATTTAATACTTTAACATTTCTACCAGAAACCTGGAAAGAAGAAATACTACATAATGTGCAAACTTGGCAGCCCATGATCAGCCTTTCCTTTCTTTCTTAGCCCACTCTGGTCTATAACTGTTAATATCAAAAGAGTCTACCAGCACAGTCATAGCCCTTGAGGTTAAGGTTTTTCATTTAAGAATACCATGCTTCTCTTCTTTCTTAAGGCCACCCAGTGTGGTTTAAAGCGTCTACTCCCTCAGCACTTGAATATCTCCAGCTGTTATTCACCAGCAGCAAGCTGATACCCAAAGCCTTTCCTCCAGTGTGTGATGGATTCCAAGTGATGACAGAAAAGTGTACTGTTTTACTGCCCACCACCGTCTGTCATCTGTCCTTCATGGGCGTGATGACATGTTTTCTGCTTATAACTCCAGCAATGTCAGGTACAAACCAAACTCTCACTTTCCTGAAGGACCACACACAAACATACAATGGACATGCATGTACACATGCATATGTGGATATGTGTACACACACACACACATACACAGATACGCATACATATACACAAACACACACGGTTAGAGTGTACATTCAAGCTAGTTAAGGCACTTCATTTTCAGGGAAGGTCTACACTGGCAAAAAAAAAAAAAAAAAAAAAAAAAAAACCAAAAAAACAAAAAAAAAAAACCTCAGATTAATTAGAGGATATGTATTGACTACTCTGGAATCAATATAAAGGGTGTAAGGACCAGGATACTGAAATGATTAAGAAGCCATGGAGCAGTGTGCAGACTGGTACATCATCATATAATTTGGAAAGCAATGATCCTAACCTAATAATTTATATCTTGTACTACGTGAACTCATGGAGATTGGTCTCTGCTTTGTAATAATCTCTTCTACATGGTAGAGACATAACTGTGAAACTTTGAATTTGTAAGATGATTCAATTTTTTCAATTTTGGGATGGAGTTGAGCAAGGGAAACTCTCAGATTCTAGTTTTCTTGTGGATAATAAAAGTAAAAATATATGCATGAAGCTTTACTTAGTTTTTATGTGTATGTCTGTTCCATCTGTATATGTCTGTACATTTTATGTGTACAGTAACCATGAATGCCAGAAGACAGCACCAGACAATGAAACTGCAATTATAAATGGTTGTGAGCTGTCATGTGTGCACTGGGAATTGAATTTGGCTCCAACAGAAGAACATTCAATGCTCTTAATGACAGAGTCATCTCTCTGGCAACCAATTACATTTTGTGCAGCTTTTTGATTTAGAAATAAAAAGTACCCCAATTGGAAATCTGAAGAACTTCTTTTAATACTGATTCTCTTTTGTAAATGTCAATGTCTTTGTTGTTAATAATCACTAATTTAACAATTTATATTATAAAACAATTATGAATCAACATTTGGCAATAGCACATGGAAGCCTATACTTTGCATGCTATTATCCAAAGGGTCCACAATCTTAATGCAAAGATTGTAAGTGACTCTGGATCGTGAACATATTATGTATAAATACTTCATTAGCATTTACCGTTTATAGTTGTTTTTCTGTTTTCTTTGAATCCCATGTAGTTGGAACATGTCTCAGGACCTTCCAGGCAACATCAAAGTAACACTGTTCCATCATTCTCTGCTAGAGGTTCACGATGATTCTCACAATACCAAAGCATCATTCATTTAAATCCACTTGACCAGAAAGTCTTTAAAAATGTGTATGAACTTGCATTTTTATCACCAGCTGAGATACCTTCATCTCTGTCCTTACCAGCTAATTGCCAATACAGACTTTGTCAGCCACAATTGTTCAGAATTGGAAACCAGGCTGAATATAATACAGAAAAAGACTCACAGCAGTGAACACCATGCACTTGACAGGGATGGGACAGCACAGAACAGTGCTACATGTGGTGTTAATGCTTACTGGCTCTGGAGACAGGAGCTGATGTGGAGGCCATGAAAGAGCGCTACTTATTGGCTTGCTCAGAATGCTTTCTTATAAAACCCAGGAGGACCCACAATAAGATGGGCCCCACACACAATAGGATAGTTCCTCCCCCATTGATCACTAATTGAGAAAATACTTTCCAGCTGGATCTCATGAAGGAATTTCCTCAACTGAGGCTCCTACCTCTCTGACTCTAGTTTATGTTAAACTGACATAAAACCAGCCAGTATAATACTTTAGAAACAACCGTGCTTCAGAAAGAAATTAAGTATAACTATGTATATGTTTCTTTATTAACATGGATTTTTAAATACCTATAGGAAACATCAAAACATGCATTAAATTTATAATACTCATTTACGTGTGCATTTGTACAAAAGAAGCTATTTATATAGCCTATTGCTTCAAGTTTGTGATTTGGACCATAATCAATTTTGATCTTTTTTTAAAGACAATACTCAAGAAAATTAGTTGCTTTTTTATGCATTTTTGTTTGAAGAATGGGACAAATGAAATTTCTTATTTAATGTTTAAACAAAAGCACATTGTATTCTGAAATATTTGTTTCCATTCCTCCATATTGTAAACTAAATCCACAAGCAAATAAAATATACCAATGTGACAGTAGCAATTTACTTCTGCTGATTTTTCATTGTCCCTTTTTGAATGAAACACATTTCAAAGATGTGATCTTTGTATAAGGATCACTGATACTATTTTGTTCAATATCGGGCATTTTTAAAGGTGCGTGTTCTTCTAATATGTCTTCATCTTAAGTGAGTAATATTTTTTCTTGTTAATTTTGTTTTCTTTTCTTTCATCTCTCTTTGAAATATTAACAGCCACAAAATGTTATACTTGCTTTTTCCCTTCATACCAATTTGTATGTGGGTGGGGTTGTTTATTTGTGTTACACTTACGTACTTTATTTTTGAATATATTATATAACCCAATTAAGCCATACATTAATATTTAAATTTTTTTTGCACTTTTACCAATAATGACCAGTTTCAGTACCTTTATTGTCTTTCATGATTTTAGAACATATTTATTTATGGTTTTGTAATTGTGTCCAATGTTAGATGTTATTAGTTACTTTCTTTTGGACAAATAATGTACTCTATTTGAATTGCTGCTATAACTTGCCTAGGAAGGAACAATGTGCCTCTGTAATTTCAAGTTATCACTCACCAAAATGGGAGATAGAAGGCCTTGCAGGTTTTTTTCTTTTTTCTTTTTTCTTTTTTTCTTTTTTCTTTTTTTTTTTCCCCTAATCCTTTTCAGGGAATACAAGAGACAGGCTCCATCTTTAATATATTTACTAATTCTTTAGGTAAAAGCCTGCTCAGAAATAGTAATGTCAACTCTTCGTTAAAAATCTCAATCAGCTTAAGTGGTGTAGAATATTCATGCAATGTCTGAGCACATGCTTTTGCAGCAGTCAGTAGACAAGGTTTATAGAGTGCAACAAAATCATATTACCTAGACCATACTGAAGGTCTTCAAAGTAGATCCTGCAAGGGTAGTCATCACTGGCGCTGAGGATAAGCAGGCTCAAGCATCTCACACTTTTGGAACAGACACCTAATCACACAAAGTCGAAGTGTGTTTACATTAAGGAGATTAGTAAGAGAGGAAGGAAGAACACCTGAATTGAGCAGACACTGCCTATGGCATTGTTGTTGCAAAGGTGTGAGTGTAGCCTTTGAATAGAACAACCTGTAAGAAATATGGACTTGACCTGGGGAAAAAAAAATGAACACATTGATTACATTCTCTATAACAAAGCTCCATGTGGCGGGGAGAGTATGAAGAGTTGTAAATGACTGAGGAATACGTTTGGAGTAGATGGAACAGCTTAGCAGGAACCAGAGCAAAACTTTGTGTGTTGTCTTATAGTGGAGGAGAAGCTAATGGGTGATATGAGACAGAGACGAGCAGCATCGTATGGAAGCTTTATATGGAAGGGACTATTTCCTACAAGGATGTAGGAGAATAGGAGAGAATTGAGGCTAGAGGAGGAGTCCTTGCACAAATAGCCTGACTTGGAGTAGGGTGGACCGGCAGATGCTCTTGGTGTCCTGCCCAAATCCCCTTGGCATCTCCATCCCCATTTCCATACACACCACCTGCTACCTACCACAAGCATCTGTGACACTCCAGCCTTGGGCTTTTTCTGGCCAGAGAAGCATGGCTGGCCTATCTGGGGCACAGGCCATAATTTGGGAGAGCTTACTCCATTAACAAGCGAGAAGTGGGAAGCAGGGTATCAATGCCTCTGTTATGTTGCCCGAGCAGAGGGAAACTTCTCTGGAGCAGGCTCTGCTCAGTCTTCCAGGCGTTTCCAGTGGGGAGAAATGCCTTACCCTTATAAAATTCTTCAAGTCTCTTTCTTCTCCACTCTCACTTCCCAATAAAGTACTTGTACCAAGTCTTGTCTTGGGATCTGTTTCTGCAACAGCCCAGTCTGCACAGTACAATTACTAAGAAAACTGGGGGAAAGTAAAAACTGTTTGAAGGTGGTGATGGGGAGTCACAGTAGCTTATTGAGAGGTGAAGCTCTCTAGGAACTGAGCAACACCATACCTGTCAAGCTTCTCCTGATAACAAAAATGCAGCTTCTGCACCGCCTCTGTTTATCCACTGCTTTACTTATGGAGCAGACTAATAACACAGTCACTAGCAGTGTCCTGTATCGACACTTACAGACAATTAGTTTTTCGTACATTCTACATACCTGAGACCCAGTTACTGTTCTTCAGATACTTTTGAGTTCCTTCTCAAGGTGAGTGAACATCCAGGGAACCAGCTTAGTTAAGATTCAATATCCCTTACTCAGATCGCTCACTTTATATACAACACAGCTAAAGTTCAGAGAAAAGGCACCAACAGAAGCACACAGAGGACAGTTGGAGGCCTAGGGACCAAAGCTGTTTTCTCAGGCTCTGTTGGGTGCCCCTGCTCCCAGCTATCTGCCAACAGAAAGAAAACTGTTAAAACTAACTGGGAATTACTACTTTATTGACAATGCATACATATGTAGATATGGCAACAGACTAGGGACAGAAACACTGAAAACATCCTGGTAACAATGAAAGAACAGGATTTTTTTTTTCCTTTAACTGAAACAAAGAACTTTATAGCAAAGATGTTTTGGTGATGTTTCATAACATCTCCCCCCAAAATCCTTATATTCTAATATCTGACATATGTAGACACAGTAGGCTGCATCAGTAAGGAGAATTAGATTATACGTAGACTGTTTTTCCAAGTGACTTTTTCGGATGTCCTAAATATTAGTTATGCCTTCATCAGCCACCTCTTCCACTCTACCTTCCCATCTCCCTCCCCCTCTAACTAAACCTCCCTTCCTGTTACTCCCATCATGTCACCTGTGTCCTTCCATTTTCTCTCCCTTAAGATCTTTTTTTCTGAATCCCAACCTACGGTCCCTTTCTAGTGTCCTGCATTCTACAGCAATTCCAAATTGAACACACATGCATCTGAAGGTGATATGCTTAGATCTACATATGATCGAGAAGGGGACTCACTAAGGACAATGTTTTCCAATTCTACTTACCTGGAAATTTAATGATTTTATTTTCTTTACAGCTGAATGGAATTCCATTATACATAGGCATTCCATTTTTATTATCCATCATATCATCTAAGGTTGTCAATATTCATAGCACCCTACACACACCCTATCTTTCATTCAAAACAGCAGACACTGAAAAGGCGTGACTCATAAAATTCTAAAACTTGACCTCTTGCCCCTTGGTGTTTTCTGGATTAGAAAGGTAACTTAATGTATAAAAGATACAGTTCAGTTCCCTCTGCTGGTGACAAGGTATGTAGCGAGATGACCTCTGTTATTTATTACTAACACAGACAAATATACCTAATTAATATAAATACAGCTGTAAGGTGCTATCAGGACAAACATTCACTAGAGCTGAGAATTCAAACTAAGATCAGGGAAGCTGTACTAGAGCTGAAAACAGCACCAAAGACAACTGAAATTGCATCAGACTTTCATGAATATTAATGCAGTTGAGTGGTGGAAACTAATTTGTGTCCACGAATCAAATGTGTAAAAGTGCATTGTTTTTATTGCCATATAACTGAAATTAATTTCCCCAGGAAGCTCACAGTCTCTAAGGTGGGAAAACTTAATGTTTATCAAGTCTTGATGTTCCATAGTGCATCTGAGTTTTGGGGAAAGTCTTACGATCTGTCAGAGCATCAGGAGAAATGAACCCTGGATCTCTGTCCATTGTCCATTCCGTTTCCCACCCCATTTAATTCACTTTGTGTATCTTAGGCTACATGTTGCATTGCTTTATCAAAATTCCTGACAAGAACAAACTAAAGGGAACAGAGACTTATTCTGTCCCATGACTTGAGGAGATATGGCTCATAGTGGTTGGAAAGTTACTGCCACAGAAGTAGGTATACAGCTAAGTCAATGGGACCTTGATTGTGTCAGAGTGGATAGGAGCCTGAGCTGGCGTAAAAAGTGCAGCCAAACTATAAACCTCAATGCTCATGCTCCAGCAATCTTCTTCCTCTAGCTAGGCTCCATGTTGCAAAACACCACCGCCAACTGGGAACCAAATGTTCAGGTTCATGGGCTTGTTAGAGACATTTCATAATCAAACCATGACCTTGGCCACACACTACATGCTGACTTTCTGTGTCATGTTTGTGTATAATGGGCCTGCCTTAACCCCTGCTGTGTGGGGCAAATTGGGAGCTTCAGAACTCATGAAGTCAGCTTGCCTAGAGGTCAGCCATGATGGTTTTTTTGGTTCTTGCCCCACAGGAGAACTCAGGGAACTCACTGCTTTCCCAGACCCTGCTCAGGAGAAGCAATACTAGTTTCTACTGTGTCTCAGGTTTGGAGTTCCTTCCAGCCTGGGACTCAGGCCACAGGCCACAGAAGGGCTCTCAGAAACAGCCAACCTTCAGAGCTTCTGCTTCCCCTAGGCCACAACCCTCCCCGTGTACAAATGGTGTGATTGAGACCGATGCTGGATAATCATATATTCTTCCAAATCTTGCCTTGAGTTTTGACCCAGCTTTTGAGGGTCCCCAAAGCCAAAATTTAAGACATTTCCCTGCTTTTTCATTGCCTCAAATACTAGGTGCTTAAATAGAGAAGATGTCACAGGTCTAACAACTGCTAGACCAAAAAGCAGGTTAATCAACAATTAATACATGAAAATATGCCTCAAAGGAGAGTGAGGCAAAGCTTAATTACCAGTATACCATTGCATGTGTAATGTAAGATCAAAATGTGATTAAAAATGGAAGGGAGGATGACAGCGAGTCTCTGCAAATACAAATCCATTTCCAAAATTGCATGGCAGCCATCATGAAATATTAGAGAACCCCTGCTCAGAACCCTCCACTAATAAAAGAAAAGCTTAATACAAATAAACTCACTGCA
The DNA here is from genome assembly GCF_011762505.2 of Arvicanthis niloticus. Lineage (NCBI taxonomy): Eukaryota > Metazoa > Chordata > Mammalia > Rodentia > Muridae > Arvicanthis > Arvicanthis niloticus. The sequence continues at coordinate 22,087,143 of NC_047660.1, forward strand.
CAAGTACCACCAAGGAGCTGACGTGCTGGCTCTACTGTGCTGCTGATCCACCGGGAGGCTCCACGAAGCATTATCCCGAACCTGCAGTAATTTACCTGCTGATCTATGTGTCCCCTGCCGGTCATTTCACTATGATTGTTTTACTGCACCAATCTTTCATACAGTCCCTCCCAGACCTGCATGGTACTTGGGAACTTTTCACCCTTATAACCATGAGGACGAGTTCCAGCTTCTTGATTTGTAATGAACAGGAACAGAGACCCACAGAGCACAGCAGAGGGCCAGCCGGGACTGAAGTGCAGGTGGTTTTATTTAAGCTATGTTTATTGTTCTCCTCTGCTTATGTTTTTCTCTTAGTTTTTTTATGCATAGAGCCATCAGTGTTAGCCGTTATCAGGGATTGTGTTTCTCTGAAGCTTGAAGCTGTTCTCTCTTGACTTCAATAAGAGGATCAGGACATCATCTCAACAGATGATGGCCTTAGATGGGTACAGAAGAATATTTTATTTGAATTTTATGGAAATACATTTATTCTCTTAGTAAACAGCAGCAGTCTGTGGAATGAGTTAGTCTGCCTTATATAACAATCTCAGTTATGGAGAAAGGATCTCTTAAGAGATAATTTCTAGGCTACAAACACAATTTTAATTTTGTAGAAGCCATTCAACATAATAGACTCTACAAGTCACTGCACTGCTTGGTGGATATTCTTCTCAGGTCAAAAATAATTTGGTAAAGCAACTTCCTAAAATGATATCCATTTTCTGTCTCACTTTATCAAGCAATTGAGGGCTGAATGAATTTCTGATTAGTAGCTTGCTGCTTGCTAAATGATGCAACATAAAAGGCTAAATGTCATTTAATTGATAAGCAACTAAAACCCCAGCTCTCTTTATACCTTCCACAAATGAGTGTCCTTCACGAACAATGATGTGATCCTTCAGTGTCAGTACTAGAATTTGACTGCGACATATGAAAATAGGCACCCAAGTATCCTCCCTCAATAACCTGGAGACAGGATTATCCTCTTGTTAAGTAATATGTATTGAACATCTACATGGGACAAGTGACCATGTGAAGCATTATGGAGGTCTCAAGGGGGATAATTTGAAATTGTCCCTTCCTTAAAGCGGCTAAGAATTTTCATAGATGTGATGTCTCAATGCCATATCTATAGAAGCAAATTACAGCTATTACAACCAGCATCTTGCTAGGCTCCAATGCAGACCACTCTAGTGGGCACCGGTATCTTTGCTCTCCTACTCCCCAGGCACCTCTGACTGATGATCCCAGTTCTCTGTGGGAAAACTGCTCCCCCTTTGGCAGGACCTCCTTCCTGTGGTCTGTTTGTGGCCATCTTTTCTTTTCTTTACTTACTCACAGAACAACTAGGGAAAACCTGAGCATTCATATGTGGTTTGTCAATTGAAAGATACTAAAAGGAGAAATGAGTCACACATACAGGCAATAGGTAGCAAGATGGCATAGCTTAGCACATGAATGTTTAGGGAGTCGTTTCCCTGCCCAGCTCCTTGACCTTGACTTCTTTCATATGGACTTGATCATCTTTAAACCCGGATGGTGTGGAAGCCCATTCCAGACCTGGGGGTTCATCAAACAAAGGGTAGAAGGATTGTGATCTCAGGTTTGGAGGTCATATAGACACTAACTCAAATACCAACTCTTTTGTATATCTACACAGACGGTAACCGGTAAATATCTACATCCCTTGGGAAAGTTGCATTAATAAGGTCTTCTTTATGATTTTTGAGACTAAAAGAAGTAACAAATACTCAGCATATCCCACACACCTGAAGCACACAATCAGTGTGACACCTGCTCACACTAATTAGTGATCATGTGCTAGCATGCACTCACATGGTGCATTTAATGTCACACAGGAACACATACAAGCATTTAAATTTTAATAAAATAAGTAATATCTAAAAATAAGGAGGGGATGGTGCATCATAGTTAAGAGTTTTTTTTCTTTTGATTAGGAAGACTTCATCATATATAATCATTGCTACGGATAAATAATTTGTATTAAGATCCTGAACTCAGTGTCTGAGGAAGATAATAGCTAAGTCTCAAGGAGTAAGAGTATGGTTATCTTCTGCATCCTTCTCTCCAGCTCCTGCTCACTTTCCATAAGGAACCCACACACTGTGATATACTACAGGATTCTGAGGGCTGTGATTTTAAGTAATGTCATCAGTATTTTGTGGAGATTGGTGTGTTAGAAATCTACCTTGCCAGATACTGCAGTCAATGCTGAATCTAGAAATAGCAGGGGTAGTGGTCTGTCTGCTACAGTGTCTGAGGCATGTGTACCACATGTCTGTATCAAGCCCTGCAGGGCCCACTGCCTAAATGATGATGTTTAAACAGAAAAGGAAATGAGCTAACTCAGCTGCTAGCTCCAGCTAAAGGTCTGTGAGAGAACAGAGCCCAGACATAAGACTCTTCCAGGGAAAACAAGATTTGCATTAAAAATCTAAAAGCTTTTGAAAAATAGTAGATTTATAATTTTTGATAAAGATTGTTAGCATATAAGGTTACATATAAAGAAATAAACACAGCAGGACAAACAAAATCCTGGCACAAGAGGATGCAGCTTGTAAGGTCCTTAGTGGTGAAACGGATGCTTGCTGGAGTGAATCATAGCCACAGCTGTCAGTTGCAGCCTGGCCTACCCCCATGCCAGCCTCCCCTAACGATTACCTGCCATCTGGGTTCTCTGCCACTCCCATCGGAGGACCAATCAGTAACTCAAGCTTGCAGAACTCGAAGCTTTGCCTCTGCACACTGCAAGCGGGGTCTGGATGGTGCCCAGTTCTGTCTTAAGTCATTGAGCTTGGAGGTCAACAGAAGTCTCTATGCCAGGAAGAATATTACATTTCAGGTGCCCTAACTAACCCCCATGTCACAGCCAGCTAGTCGGGTCAAGCTTGCTTGCTTAGTCTCCTTTGGAAGCATCAGTGATTATTAGGGTTCAAACTGGAAATGAGCTCCACAGGCCTGTGCTGTCAACTCTTGTCCCCCAGCCAAGGATGCTTTGCATAGAGGCTGTGGGCTCTACATGTAGTGGGCCTGAATTTTGGCAGACATAGATTGCTAGTGGTGGTCTTTGAAAGGCTACATCTCAATCCTTGGTTCCAGGCAGTCTTATGTTTTGTGGTGCACTACAATGTGAGAAGGCCCCACTGTAAGATAGCATACATCAGCATACTGAGAGTTTCTCCCATACTTTCCATTTTCCAAAGAACCAAGAACCTGTGAACTGTGAGCCAGAGTAGATTTCTTATTTGTTTGTTTGTTTGTTTGTTTAATGTATGTGAGTACACTGTAGCTGTCTTTAGACACACCAGAAAAGGGCATCAGATCTCATTACAGATTGTTGTGAGCCACCATGTGGATGCTGGGAATTGAACTCAGGACCTTGGGAAGAGCAGTCGGTGCTCTTAACCACTGAGCCATCTCTCCAGCCCCAGAGTGGACTTTTAAACTCCTGCCTGGAGAATGGCTCAGCCCATAGTGGGTTTGTATCTCCCCATATCAGTTAACAATCAGGATAGTCCCCCCATAGACATAGCACCCAGTTCAACCTGATCAACAACATATTATTCATGAAGACTCTCTTCCCTAGTGATCTCAGCCATGAGGAGGTTACAGTCAAAACTAAGTAGTATAGTGTCAAAGCACAAATGTTTGAAGTGTAGTAAGAGCAAACACTCCCTCAATGCAACTTAGGATAATCACACTAGCAAACACACGTAAAAAGCCAGAACTTCATTTGAATCAGGCTCACCACTATGTTCCCAATATTGGAGATGTCATAACTAGCTATTTCAATGTAGAAGCAAAATAATAAGCAGGATATGGGAGTTTGAAATCGTAAGATGATGGTATCTTGTATTTGTAAGGCATTAGTTCACCTATGGGACTCAGCATCTTGGTTTTAAAAGTCTCGCCTACGAAGATGGAGTTCTGAGTTGTTAGTCCCCACTCACCCTCCTTGCAGTGTTTTAATGAGCTCTGGTTGCTTTGGGCATCTTTGCTTCACCCCACGTGACACACTGATAGTGCATATATTCCTCTTTAACAGTGTTAACCCCTTAACTTAATTAAGCTTAGGTTGTCTAGAACCTGAAAATCATTCCCTGTTTGAAGTGAGTTTACTTACTCAGGTGCTGTACTTCTAGCCTCCACAGGTTGGACCCCAGAACTTAGTTCCAGTCCACATATTTGACAATCTTAAGAACTCCATTTCCTCGGCCTCCATATAAGGACATCAGTAGAGGATGTCCATATAAGTAAGAGGAAAATGTGTTTAAGTTCTACTTGGCAAGATGAGGAAAACCAGGCAGCATGTATTAAATCCTTCCTTTCCTTCTTCAAGTACGGGCAGGGCTAGTACATTCTGATAAATAACGAAAACCTGATGACAGAGGAATGTTCAATTAACACGACAGCCATCTCTCCATGATATCCTTGTGTCTGATGTTTTTACAAAGACCTTGTTACAGAGGAATATTACTATTTAATCTAAGTTGTCCCTGTGCACCAGGAAACCTGTAACAATGGAGAAATCATTTTTTTTATAATAGTTTTTAGTTCAAGGCAATTTAGACTAATCCACATCATCAAGATCATTTGCCACGCCCATCTTACCACAGGGTAAAAACCAGATCGTCAGCCACGTTGTTTTCTCAGATCTGTCTACACTCACAATTTACTTTCTTTGGAATCTAGAAAACCTCCAAAATGGAATTTACTACCCCCTAGCATATTATCCAGACCATTCAATAATTTTCATAGAATTTATGTTATATATTTTAGAACTTATATATGTTATCTATATAGAGAGATATCACTTATTTCAACTTAAAGTTTCTTTTAAAATTAACGAGAAAATACAAGTTTATTCTTAGAGCATTCCAAGTGTTGCCATAAATAATTAACTTCTCTCACCTCATCCTACATCTTTTTTAACCCTCAAAACTACTATCATTAGCACTGTGAACGATAGGTGTGGTTCTACGGGCCACACACAGCAAACTTCAGCTGCAGGACTCTGACTTTCAGGTGTCATTTGGAGCACGATGTTGAGCCCATCTCTTCTCAGAGGCTCCCCAAACTCCAGAGGCTGGGATTTCTGAAGGAAACACCACCAAAGCGATCTTCACTGTCTACCCAGTCTTTCTTCAGAGCATTGGAGGGAAGGAAACCGATGTGGCCTTTATCTAGGCCTGTACAATTTTTCCCACTCATCAAGCCAGTATTTGTAGGCAAGCAGCTATATTCAGTTTTCTTAGAAGCAGAGCAGTTTTCTTGTATACTTGTAATACTGCCTGACATAATCTAACCATTGCTTAGAGATTGACAGCAAGAAACTCCTCCCATTGCTATTGGCAGCAGGGAACTAAACCTAGGCAACATCTGAAGAGTTTCTGCTTCACTCCTCTGAAAGACAGAGGAAATGTAATGTTTCACAGAAGAGCATCCACCTTTGACTCAGAGTATATTAACAGGCTATTTCTATTTTATCCTGGAACTTTTAAAAAGAATTTGACCAAGCCCTTCTATTAGGTGGTACTACCTGAAGTACACAGAGAATACAGAATTGTAACTTTCTTAAAAGCAGAGTGTGTCACTAATAACAAGTACAGATTTAAAATTGTTCACTGTTACTCCTGGTATTATTACAGTTGTAGGACATTTAGAGAAAATAAGACTGGCTGTAGTGTCAAAGCAAGAGTGTTAGGGCGCTACCATCTACAAGAGCATGGAAAAGAGAACTCTAGGTGCAAAGACAGAAGTTCCAGACAAAGTTTAGTGAATGCCACAAACGACCTTTGGCCAGGTAAAATGTGTCCAGGAAACAGAACTTAGGAGCAGCCCCTGCCATATGATCCTTCTGGCATTCTACTTGGGTTTTGATACACAGCTGATAAGATTTGTAAAATTTAACTATTACTCTTGCCTCTTAGCTTTGTCTGTTCAAAACAAAACTGTCCTATTTTAAAATAGTAGTTTATTTATTTTTTGAAATTTTTGTTCACTTACAGAATATATTTTGAGCATGCGCATCCACCACTTGGTCTCTCTAACTCTCCCTGGGCTCTCCCACTCCATCTCTCTCCGAACTTCATGACCTTCTTATTTCCAAGAGATAACAGGCTTCTATCTCTTAAAACAATTCTTTCTTTCTTTAAAAACATATGTATAGGTGACCATACTTTTCAAAAACACCTTCTAATACCATCATGATATATGCAATATTAATAAAACATGACAAATTTATTGATAAAACCAGGTCAATAAACATGGTAATAACACTTCACCAGGAATGAGAAAATGAAATAAGCTGTATTGTGTGCCATTTGCTGTTTGGAAGCCCTGATTTCTTAAGCTATCAAGTGGTAAACTATGTTGGGAAGACTCTAAATCTGTTTACAGCATTGACATTTCTCGGCCCCTCTTCATTCTTTCTAGCTCTGTTTTCCTTCATTTTCTTTTGTTGTAGTTGTTGGTTCTGTCTGTCTGTCTGTCTGTCTGTCTGTCTGTCTGTTTATTGGTTGGTTGGTACTTTGTGAATTTCACATCATGTACCCCAATTCTACTCATCTCCCCCTCCCCTAGTACCCTCCCTCCACCCTTTGCAACCTTCCCACAACAGAGAAAAACATCTCATATTGGAAGCTGTAGTTTGTCACAGGGTGTCCCACGGTATACCGTTTTGTTCACACTTCTGTATTTACAAATGTTCACTGTAATGACTCATCGGTTTGGTACAAGGCCTCTGGCTCCTGCTGTTCTATCAATACAGAAATCTCACTGGGACTCCTCTTGGATATCCTGTCATTAACCCGTGTCATGAATATCTTGTTGTTTTGGATCTATAGGACCACCCCTTTGTGTACTCCAGCAGGTAATAGATGGGGTAGATGTTAGGGTGGGCCAATTCAAAGTCCTGGATCTGTGCCTGAGAGGTATCTGAGCTGGTCATGTCTTTGGGACCAGGTTACCAGAAACACCCACAACCAGGACAAGCTCTACCCTGCTGCCTAGGTGAGATGCAGGACCCAATCTCCCAAGTGTTGCAGGCGGTGAGGGACATGGCCAGTTCTCTCACTCTCATGACCCAGAGGCCAGCTCTTCCTCCTTTCCTAGATGGCAAGGAACAAGGGAGAGGAAGAAGGCATCTCACCTTCATCTACACCATTGACCCACAGATAAGGGGCAGGCCCAAGTCTGCTACACTCACATTTTTGGGACCGGCTCATGTGCAACCTCCACATCCAAGGCCAGTTCTACTGAGCTGCAGCAGCAAGTGAGGGACAGGGACATATTCTCTCTCTCTCTCTCTCTCTCTCTCTCTCTCTCTCTCTCTGTCTATATTATTTCTCTAAAAAACTGAAAGTGTTCCCACGGCTCTATTTTTATTCAGATTCACAAATGTATATAAATAGATGTGAGACAGTCAGCCAGGTAGGTGGTTAGACAGCTCGGTAGGTAGATGATGGAGACACAGAGACCTAAGTTCTTGATTGACTGATAGATTAGCATTTCCTGTTCTAAACCCTTATATTCATCTTCCTATGCTTCATCTGGGCATGTCAAATTCACCTCATGGGTTCGTGTTCAAAATTAAAAACCCTCTTCTAGTCTTGTATCTCTCTGAACAACTAACAACAACAATAATAACTCAGATACTAAAACCAAGAATGGGGGATTTTTCTTGAAACTTGTTCTAAACAGTCAGCTACTGCCATGATTATACTTTCTTTCTCTGCCATCCTGGCACCTTTGATCCATCTTTTAGGCTGGCACTCATTCAGGCTACCACTGGAGTGACTTTTCTAAAGTCCAGTTTTATGGTTTTTAAAAACCACATACACAGTGACATTTTTATTTTAAAAATATACAGAATCCATGTTTATTGCTGCCAACAGCCCCTGACAATGCCTCACTGTCTCCCCTTCACACACACACATACCTCTCAATGTGGACATCCATTTCCCAGGAGACCTGGCATAACTGAAAACCTAGCATAATAAATTCCAATTTCACTTGATGGCAAAATTCATAATATTGCTGCTTTAGTGAATAATAGTAGAAGAAAGAAAAGTAAAATAAAAAAGAATCATAGAGGAAGATGCCAACTAGTTTTCAGTTGCAGTTTATTTCAGGCCATGTTCCCAAAGCCATGGTTAAAGACAGGATGCTCCTCTTCTGCTTTGGAATTGTTTAGACAAGTTTAGAAAAAAAAAAAAAAAAAAGTCAAGCCTTCTTACCTAAGCATTTGTAATTCCTTATCATCTGACCTACACTATGACCTCAATGGCCTCACCATTTTCTTCTACTCTTATACCACCCAGGACTTCAACCTTGGAAAGTTACCTTTATCTCAACCTGCTGTTCATACTAGAGGAGTGAGGTAGGAGGTCATATAGAGTATGGTGGGAGGTGTTGAGTCCTCTGGGATATAAACTTAATGTGCTTGTTTGGAAGTTGAAAGTGATGCATTTAAAGTAAAGTTTGAAAGAGTTAGTCAATAGCCTATGCCATGACAGCATTGTCTATCACAATCAGACTTGGCCCTGTTAGTGATGCAGAGCCCCCAGGTATTCTAGGTAGAGGAGTGGCAAGACTACCTGTCATTTAGAGGTAAAGGCTCTGGCCTGCATTGTGGTACCTCTGGTGAAAGAGTAGTGTATGCATGAAAAGCTAGACTGCAGACTCCAGGCTACAATCCTGATAAAACATGAAATTCTTAACAATTACCAAAAAGTCAACTGCGGGAATGTAAGCCACACATTTTACTTTCAGGGGTTGAGGTTAAAAGCAAAATAATTCAACCACAAAAGGAGCTGTGATAATGATTCATTTGCTGAACATCCGGTAGTTCAATCTTTCTGAAACACTGGTTAATGAAAGCACATTCAGATTTTTTTTAACCTCAACATTTATACATTTAAAACAATAAGAAAGATCATGATGTGTCATGCTGTAGACACTGAGTGCCTATGATCAAGCTTCTGCAGTGGTTTCAGGCATCTTACAGACTGCATGAGCATTCTGGTTACACTTCTCACAATCCAGCTACCCTGCACATCTATTCTAGATGGAGACCCTTAGTGGTATTTTAAAATGCCTACCCCAAGATGCCTTCTTAAAGAACGTTCCATCATTATCACTCAATACAGTTGGACCAGGAGGCCCCATCAGCACATGTCCAGAAGTCTGGTACACCTGTGGTCTTACAAATACTTCTTATTGTAATACAATTTTTAAAAAAATATCAACCCCTCTATTTTAGACTGTGCATTTCTTGTAAATAGATAACTAACTGCTAATATTTCATATCCTCGGCATCCAGCCCAATGTCTGGCACATACTAAGAGAGCAAGAGCTTGTTGGAGAACTGAACATAAAATTTTCAAAGAAATCAGATGTACCACCCTGTTTTATCAAATGTATATGTCTGTAAAAAGACCATTTCACAGCAAATGTCCATGCTATAAGATGAGATGCGCCTTCTATAAGTTTGACTACACAACTAAAATGTTTATTTCCCATAAGTACTAATATCATTAGCAAACATTTAATATTTGTAGGGAGATTAAGAAGCAGCCTTGCAAATATGTAATTGTTTTGAAATTTAATGCTCTAATAACACTTTACAAAATGAGCAGGAGAATTTTTAATATTTCTTCTTTAGGCTGGGGAGAGGTTAAGGTTTTAGCTCCATGGTAAGAGCGTGCATAATCATCACAAAGATTCTGAATTTGATCCTTGGCGGCAGAGAAGAAGAAAACGAAAAGACATGGGGCTTTAGGGTTGGAGATACTTAGTGTCAGAGCATGTGCTAAGTGTGTACAAGACCTGTGTGTTCAGTAGCACATGCTTCATGTGCAGGAGAGCCCTGTGCTTGGTCCTTACCATGAACATGCATCCGGGCTCCTTCCCTGGAGAGCTGAGAGCTTAAAATGAAAGTAGATGTTGGAGTTTTCAAGCTCCACCACCGACCTTCTATTAAAATGTCTTCACTAATGTTATTAAGAATTTTAACTTCAAGTGAAATCTAGGACAGTATTTAAGGACGTAAATATAAATGTGCCAGGCTTTTTAAATTTTTTCTTAAGACAAGGTCTCATATATCACAGTCTGTTCTCTCCAAATCCCTACATATTCAAGAATGACTTTGAACTTCTGACCTTCCTGTCTCCACCTCCTGGTACTAGGATTACAGGCTTGTACCACCTGTTTATGTAGTGCGGAGGGGGGTGGCGGGGGGGGGGGAATGAACTTGGACGGTCTTCATGCTAAACCTCAGCCCCAACCCATACAAGGATTTGAACATCCAGTTTCCTGAACATACACACTGCCTCAAGGAAGAGAAGCAGAAGCTCCTCTTTGCCTCATCAGCACCCCAATCTAATGTTCTATGACTTGGACCAAGTGTGGCTACTAGAGGAGTCAAAGTTTAGGCCTTGCTTTAATGGATAGGTTAAAATACTCTCTGTTCTTCTCAAAGCTCTGGGATGTGTCTGCTTTCAATGAGTTGGCCAATACTCTCAGCAGTTGTCTCAACAAAAACAGTGGTAGGTTAAAAATTTTAGAATGGAACTATTATGTAGGTTTTTGTATATATGTATATGAATATGTGTGTGTTCTCACTTGGAAAACTAAATCTTTTCACTAACTTTAAACGAAAGTATTCCAAATGTAGTGTGCAATACAAAAATATATACATGTATATGCACGCGTAGCAAGCTCGTGCAAGGAAAAAATTTGCATAAAATAACTTTTCAGTGACAAATGAGAGTAATAAAAACTATAAAGTTAGGGCTGAAAAGATGACACAGCAGTTATGAGACCTCACTGCTCTTCTAGACAATCTGAATTCAGTCACAGCATGAATATTGACAACTCACAGATCTCTGAGAGATCCAACACCCTTTGTGGATGTGTTATACACCAACACAATCATACACAAGCACACACACGCACACAAGCAAACACACCCTCTGAAGTAAATCTTTTACTAATAAAATCTGTAACATAAGTAGCATTTAGTAGATGGTCCTTTAATGTATGTGTAGCCAAACAAATGAGTAACTTTTTCCTTTCTTGTAGAAAGACATTTTATTTCTTCCAATAACCTTTCTTATTGTGTGCTTCATTCTGTTAGCTTTAAAATGAGGACAGCACTTCAATGTAGCTTCATACATTAAGGCTTGGATATTATCCCTTATTGGACATTTACACTGTGTCATACAGTGTTTAAGTGAATTGCCATCATAATCACATTTAAATGATGGAATTATTGTCATCCATGCTTTACAGATGATAAAGATAAGGTCCAGGAAAAAATTAAAGCCACTTGTTTGGATTTATTCGGCTTCTGTCAATTACAGAGTTCTGATTTTGATCCAGAGCAGTCTCATTTACAAAGCTGGCTCTGAATCACAGTGCTCTACTGAGTCTTGGGCTGATTCTTATCTATGGGCTATGTTTATAAAAAAAACATCATAGGTATATACATATCCCTTAGGTGGTATTTACGTTTAGTAGTTTTTATACTTTAGGTAGTCGTAAATATTATTTTACAAAACACACACATGTTTCAGAGAGCTCCTGTATATCTTTCTGACCCCCACTTTTATTACCAGGAACCCTCATGTTAATTTGGTACATTGGCCGCAATGCATAATCCAGTACTGATAGTTTATCATTTTTGCAAATCACTGATACAGCAACTGTTCATATTTCATTAAATATATAAGGATGAATTTCATTTCATCATTGTTAATCTTAATGGTAAGGTGTTTTTTAGTTCAAACCCCATCTGTTCATTTCTGACATATAACAAAAGTACTCTTTTTTTTTTTTTACATTAACCTCATATCTGCAACTTTGCTCTCACCTGTTAGAAAAATACTTTTAAAAATTACAACACATCTTTTAATCGCAGATCATCTGAGAGTGTGCAGAAAGTGCCAACTTCCTTACCAAAGAACTTTCTGCATTTAGTTCTATTTAGTATATTCTCCAAACATATTAAAGATATTTTGTTTATATTTAAATAGGTTATATACCAGATGAAATATTTTTATGCATGTATTTCATAAGTTGTTTTTATTTAAAAGTTGCAATGCTTTCCCAAACAACACTACATAGATGCAAACAAAGAAATTGTACTTTATTATTGTAGACGATGAATATGAATGAGCTAATATGCTTTGGGGAGAGCTGCTAATAACACCTTTTATCACTACTTACAAAATAAAGTCCCCGGAGCACTCCTGGGAACTTCTTGCCATGGGTATGTGCTATCAGCTTCTTGTGGTACATTTGCTCACTGCAGAAGTGCTTTGCAAGACACCCACTGGGAGAGAAGTCAGAGATGCAGGCCATAGCATGGAAATGGTCAAGCTGCAAGATCTCCTACAAAAAGGATCTCACTACACTGAAGGCTGTAGATCGTCGTGCAAAATCCATGTGTATCAGAGAAGTCGCTCCCTCAAAACTCGAACCTCTTATTTGTTTGCACATTTTTCTTATTTAACACGGTATCCTTGTTTCTCAGCCTCATGGGCAGTGGTCCAGGGAGAAGCAATACAATCATAGCTTTCTGATGCTATGAAGAAGAATCCCGCTGTTAATTACCTTAGGGAGACTATGTATTTATTCAGTCATTGGAATCTTTTCTTAGAACGGAATGTGAGTCTACTCTAATTGTTGCCAACCTACATAGAATAAAAAATAAAATAAAAATCTAATGGCATACAACTTTGTTTTTCAAATCATACCAAATATACCTTTATTGATTCATCTTCAATCTTCAGAGGTTAGAAACCTTCAAATCTAAACCAAAGCATTCTTTTTAAGTGTAGAGTTAATTTCTCAAAATTTCATTTTTGTTACTTTGTGGCATTTGTTGTTTACTTGTTTGTTTGTTGTTCATTTGTTTGTTTGTGTTAGACAGTCTCACTCTATGCAGCCCAAAATAGCCTCCTACTTCTGCCTACCTGCCTCAGTCTCCCCATGCATCAACCCTCCAAAGTATTTACTTAATATCCCTTAATGTCTACAAGTCTCAACTTAAACATCTGGCCTAAAAGTCAATAGGGCGGTTTTGCTAAATACAATTATTGGATACTAAGAAGCACACAAGATATTGTTAATACAGTCCAAAGTTAAAGGAAAGAATGACAAATATTTTGCAAATTTCTTCCTCCTCTTTCTTTTATTTTCAATTGCTCGGCAATATGTTTATTGAGTGCATTCTATGATCTTGTGAAAAATACTGGGGACACACAAAGAAAGGGATGTGGACCCTGACCTAAAGTCATCTCAAGATGTCATGTCTGGGAGCTATTTTGAGTACATTCGAAATAGAGTGAACCATACACGGTTACACATGGCAGAATCATCTTCCAGTGATGTAGGCAAGGGTGGCAGTAGTAAAAGCTCAACTAAGAGCAGGATCAACCACTGAGTCCCGTATTTGGCAGGATTCTGATAGTTGAATTAGCATTCTTGCTGCATAAAGCCAATAGAAGCAAGAAGGTCTACAAGTAGAAAGCAAATTCTAGGGAATGTTTGAGGGTGAGGGCAACCAGAAATAAACGTATGGAAAAGAGATGAGACATGCTTTATGTAATCATCCTTGGCATCCATGATGGCCTGAGGTTGGACCAACAGGAATGTGGATCAGAATAAGAACTGACCTAAGTACTGTCGAAGAATCAGTAAGAAAGGCCGCTTAAATTTCTCATTTCTATACAAAAGTAGCTGCTACCAATTTAGCTAAGTGTCCAATAGGCACAGTGGCACCTTAGGTCTGGATTAAGGTAGACTAGTCTACCAGTTGAAGAGGTGAAGCATTCTAATCTAAAATCCTTTGTTGAGTACCTACTCTGTGCCTGACTTATTTTAATCTTTACCAAAATTAAATAATCATGACTCCATCTCATTCTAAAGATGAGAAGAGAGGTGTTCAGAAAAATGGAATGCTTTGGCTGTCCACCCATCTTCGCATCTAAGGGCCAAAACTAGGATTAGATCCTCATTTTCCACTGTACTTTAAAAGACTATAGCTCACATCTGTTTTGGAGGTGGTCAAGCCCAGCACTGCAGAGGCTAGAAAGACCCAGCTAAAAGAGTACTCATAAAAAAACAGACTAGGACTCATTTTTGTAAGATTCTTTTTCAGCCTTTTATCCAATCCTTGTCCTTTTCTCGGGCTTGGCTATTGGCTCCTGGGCCTTCAAGATCTAAGGGAGCAAAATATTGCCAACCTACCTTTTAAGTTTGGGAATGTAAAAGAAGTTCATATTATTTAAGATGACTCTCCTGGAGTTACTGTGAGTGGATAATTTTCTTTAATTAAGATTATCATCAGAAATGCTTGCCTCTTCCAAACTTTCACCTTTTCAAGTCCAACAAGAATGATTTTTTTCTTGCTGTGGAGTAACTTCTCTCACATGTCTTTACTTCTACAAGCAGCTGTGCCCAGCACAGGGCAAAGTAAAGCACAGAAGTCTTGCTATTCAGGTAGAACCTGTGAGGAGCAACTGTTCAAAACCACAATTAATGACTCCAGGAGCAGAAGACCTTCTGGAAGAGAAGGATCTTATACCTGAAGCATGTATTCTTTGTAAGGTGTGAAAAGGTATTCCAAACACATGCTTTTGCCTGTGTTCAAAGCACTGACTGCTCAACACTCATCCCTTTGCGTGTTCACATGACAGGGACAGAACTCTGGTGATAGGCTCTCAGAAACCAGGAGGCTGGGGATATGACAAATTGACTGATTCTGCTCAGTGAATAAAGTCATTCAAACTAGCAAAGTCAAAAGATTACGTGTTACCTTGGTTTTGTTTTTGGTTTTGTTGTTGTTGTTGTCGTTGTTGTTGTTGTTGTTGTTAGGAGATAGTTAAAATTGTCTGCATCATTGTATGTTTTAACATGCCAAGCCCTATATAAATTTCTTCTCCCTGATCCCGACCACTCTGTGTGTGTGTGTGTGTGTGTGTGTGTGTGTGTGTGTGTGTATGTATGTATGTATACACATAATAGTGAATGAACCCATACTTGCATGTGTTAGGCAAGCATGTTAGCACTAAACTACATGCCTAGCCCTGTACTTACCGCTGGTCAGTTCCACTGCTCTCAGGATTTGATGATGGATATTTGAGCACTAGTACTTGGTTTTCCTTATTTTCCTTTTGCCCACTAAAGCAAAACTATAGAAATTGACAGAGTACTGAAATGTAATCTTCACATTAGAAAAAAAATAAATTTGATACACAAGCAGTACTGTAAGCATACTTGTATCTTAGGTATCAAGAGTCCTGGATTTGCTAGGGAAAATTTAATTCTGACAAACTTCCCTTGTTTCCATTTGCGCTAAAAACAGACTCATTGTAAAAATGAAAATGTTAAATCCAAGCAATATAGATGCTGTAGTATGGAGAAAAAAACCCTCAGGTCCAGAATCATACAACTTAAATTCTCATATACACTCTTTTATTGACTCCTGTATGACCTTGGAAAATGAACTTGATCTTTCCCCCCTTAATATTTCCTAATTCATACAGTTATACAATTGGTCTAGGGTATCTCAAAATCATATGATATCCCACAACCATATAGATATGTAATATATTCTATGGGAAGATGATACATTCATCCCATCTCAGGGATCAAATAATTTAATTCATTGTTTTAGTGTGTAGCTCACACTGGGTTGCTTCAACTCAGTCTAATTTGTGACCCTTTTCTAAGCCTTCAGTCATTGCAACCATACAACATAATCTCAGAAACTTCAGCACAGAATTCACAGAGTGTGTCTATGTGCGCTACAGTGAAGGCATGGAGCCTTCTGAATTTCTTACAAGTCACAGGTAAAATAAACAGGAGATGAAGAAAAATGATGTTCAAAACTGGTAAAGATACAAATGTTTTTGCAGAAATAACATTCCTTCATGACAGTCTGTCTCTTTTTATATCTTCCAAACACATGAAAAGGGCATTATAAGTCAATGATTAACGTCAGCACACTGATCTTTGCTTCTGTCTAAGGTCCATAGAATTTGGCTAGATGTCTTTTATCAAACAGAAGACTGTTTTTTAAAATGTTTTTAAAGGCCAGATTGTATATTTCCCTAAGAAATAAGACCAAATCTCATTTGGTGTATACATATAGATGAGATAGAGAAAGAGATAGAGATAGAGATAGAGATAGAGATAGAGATAGAGATAGAGATAGAGATAGAGATAGAGATAGAGAAAGAGATAGAGATAGAGATAGAGATAGAGATAGAGATAGAGATAGAGATAGAGATAGAGATAGAGATAGATATACACACATGTGTGTGTGTGTTTTCCAATAGATTGGGAATTTCTCACTGCATGGCTATATGTACATTATCAGAATGAATTATTAACATCCATGGGTGACCCCTTTTCTCTAAACTATTTTTCACTAATATTTTTTTTATTTGTTTTTGTTTCAAATCCCCCTTTCCAGGTTTCCCCTCTGGAACCTACCTATCCCATCCCCTCTCCCCTGCTTCTATGAGGGTGCTCCCCCTCCCATTCATCCACTCCCACCTCACCACCCTGGCATTCCCCTACACTGAGAAGTCAAGCCTTCACAAGACCAAGGGGCCTCTCCTCCTATTGATGACAGACAAGTCCATCCTCTGCTACATATGAGGCTGGAGTCATGAATCCCTCCATGTGTACTCTTTGGTTGGTGGTTTAGTCTCTGGGAGCTCTGGAAGAGCCTCTCAGGTTTTTTAACTGCCATCAGAATGCAGCTATAGGTACCTACACAAGGCTTGCACAAGAATGGACCCCTCCACATTCTTTCATGAATGGAGAGGTACCCAAGATGCTTCACTCTCTCCACAGTAGTTAGTACAAGTTAATGGTTGCCATTGGGCAGGGCGGGGCTGTGTGTCATTTTCTTCAGCATTGCAGTCATTGGTTGGCTGCCTGTGCTTCACTGAGTGACTCCTCCTACAAGGTGACGTTACAAATGTAAATCAAAAGAAATGACTAAAAAAGAACTTTTTAAGATGCATGAAAGTAGAAGCGGAGAGGAGTTGGGAAAAAGAGGACACTCTTAGAAAAGAGAGGAGGAAAAACGGTGACCACAGGGGGTGAAGAAATCTGTAATACATTTGTATATATATGGAATTTTTTTAAATAACATTTTTATAAAGGAATTTTTCTTTTTCTGAATTTAAGTAGTTCTTCATCCTTCCAGATATATGAAAAGAATCAATTTTATTTAAGTTCTCCATGACAGAATTATTTTTTCTACAATTTTTATAACATATATTGCTTCTACTTTTATTTTTACATCACCCTCATTTTATTGCAACTTTACCTGTTTATGCATCAGAGGCCTCTCAATAAACAACAAAACTCTCAAGGGTAAGGGACTGATTCCATTGACCTTTCTATTTCCTGTGTCTCTAATTAGCCCGGTAAATGGCATGTGTTCAATAAATGAATGACTGATTATCACTTCTGGATACTGTACAAATAAGTAATTACCCTTTAGAAATAATCATAATACAGACCAGGGCTGCACAATACTTTATGGAGAAGAGGTAAGAATTCAGAATCATTTGGAAAGATTGTTTTGAAAGTAAATGTAACTATGCCCTTGTAAGCCATAGCTTTGACAGGAAAAGAAACAAAAAAGAAGAAGAAAGAAAGAAAGAACAAAAGAAAGAAAAAAAGAAAGAAAGAAAGAAAGAAAGAACAAAAGAAAGAAAAAAGAAAGAAAGAAAGAAAGAACAAAAGAAAGAAAGAAAGAAAGAAAGAAAGAAAGAAAGAAAGAAAGAAAGAAAGAAAGGAAGGAAGGAAGGAAGAAAGAAAGAAAAAAGTGAGGAAGAAAGTAAAAAGACAGAAACAAACAAACAAACAAAGAAAAAACTAACATATTTATGGTAGTATGAAATCAAAAGACTAGTAAGGAAGTAAAATTAGGAACACTTGGTCACTCTAAACTTGGCTACCTCTCTTGTACAGTGGGTGGCTGAAACGTTGCAATAGAATGAATGGATCCAGAAATCCGGTGTCAAGAAAGAAAACTACATGTACTCTCAAATTCTTCCTAAGGTTCACACAACTAGAATATCCTCCTCTTTGTTCACTGTCATACATGTTAACCTCTTAATTCTGGCATGTTTCATCATTGATAGTCAGATTAATACACAATCAAGAAGAAAGTCATTTAATACCAGGGATGCTTTTAATTGGTTAAAATTCCCAGTTTTCCTGAGTATTGTGTTCAAAGATGAAGTTGAAGAAAATACCAATGTTTGGCCTTTCCTATTTTGTGCATGTTTCTTCTTTTCTCATTTGTTTGAGAAAGTGAAATTGTCAAGTTCCAAATATGTGCCAATTCTTGGAAAAAAAATGTTTTCCTAATTAATTAGCATCTTAGCATAGCATGTTTGGTAAAATTACAGCAGTATGCCTCCTAAACTCAACTTGTTATTCATATTTGGTCCTTATACCAGAAAATAATAGATACAAAATGGCTTGAGAGAGAAGAAAATACTAATATCTCAAAATAAGAAAGCACTTCTGTTCTAGTAGGACCCTTCATATATTGTGTTCCCAACTAATAAAGGTTTGAAACAGCCAAGTTCCTTCAGTTACATACTGCCAAGTGTCATAGATTGTAACATAATAAAACCAATAACAAACCTTCGAATGGGAAAAGAAGAACAAATGTTTCCTCTCCTTAACTCTTTATAATTCACATCAGGTGTGTATATTATATGATAACTCTCAGTGGCTGGGTGACTTAAAGAAAGCTAACAGAACCTTGTTTTTATAACAAACAAACAAACATCAGACTGGATATGGAAAATATTATAATCAGAGACTTGAGGTTCTAGAAACCCTATTATTCCTTTCTATTATCCCAGTGATAGTCCAGGGCTGGTAATTAATTCTTATTTGAATGAAGACATGAATGAGGAAATAGTCAAAGCTGTTTGTTCCTCCAAATCATTTAGAAATGTTGACAACTATCATTAGTTCATCATTAGTTCATAGAGTCTACATTATTGGGAATGAAACTGTCAGGAGAATATTGGTGAGACCACACCTCATTTATACATGGAATTTTTTATCTTCAGTGAAAGGGTAAAGTTCCAGAAAATTTTTGCCTTTTGCCAGATATGCAGGACAGAAAGACAGGGCAGGAGGGTAGAGGTGACTGGCATTTCATCTCTTCCTTCTGTGAAATCCTCCTCCAGCCACTAAATGACTGAAGATGCATTGAGTTCAATTTCCCTTAAGTAATCACAGGCTCAGTGTGTGAGAAACTGTGCTGAGAGACTTGATGTTGTAGGTTTCATGTCCCCTCCTCCACAGATGGCAAAACATGAGAACAATAAAGCAATTAAAATATGAAAGTGAGCACTATACAGAATTGGTGATTGCCATCCTCATCTGACTATGGAGACCCTGAAAACACACACACAACACACACACACACACACACACACACACCTCATGTCACCAAGACAGAATCAGCTGCACAGAGGCAAAACCCTGCTGTTCAAAGAGACAGAGAACATTGGCCCAGACTGGTCCACACTGGGATATCTGGACATTGATGTTGACTAGCTTATACCTGCCATCACACAACTAATAGGAAGTAACTACCCCAAGCATTCTAGACCAGGAATATGTCTCTCTTCCATTCTCGTTCCACTTAAGCCACAGCCTGGGAGAGCCTCTCTGGGTAGCAGGGATAAGTCAATAGCAAGATCTTGGGCACTCAGTGTAATAGTAAACTGCCATTACTACTCTTGTCCCTATCATTTGGAAAGTGTCATGTTGGGTAAGATCTGAAGGATCAAAGTTAAATACATGCAAATGTATAATGATAACTATATTTGAATGTAAAATCATATTATATAAGTCTATAAGATTAGATGAGAGGGTAAGAGTATGTTCACCTGCTTTTAAAACATGGGAGATGAAACAAATATGTCACGAATTCTTGTCCAGCCTGGGCTATATAGTGAGAACTTGTCTCAAAAACTAATTAGATTAGGATTTTTCATATATTGCAATATAATCTCTACCGGCAAATGCTTAAATATTATTTGCAATATACTTAGTTTTATCATTTTCAAACAAAGCCATGTTCTATTGTGCTGGAAGAGTTTCACTGTGCACTCTTTAAGACATATCTGAACAAGACTGAGACATTTAAAGCATTACTGTTCACTCATAATGTTTTTTTTATTATTATTAAATCAACTGGGGTTAGCTGGTTTTTTTCTCATTGTTAAAGAACAATGATGCTATAATGACCAATAATAAAAATAAAAATCTGTTTATTTTTATTGAACCATTATGAACTCATTCAAATTTATATATTTATATTTCATTATATTTACTTATAATATATGCCAGACACTATGTAAGACTCTAGAACAATTTTTAGGAATCAAGTCTACATAGTCACTACAACTGATGGCTTCTTTGGGAAGGAGAGTTTGTTTTCTTTAACATATGTTCCCTTGTAGAAAGACCAAATTCCACCGAATGGCAGTATGTCCATGACTATATTTATTTAGTGAGTTACCAAAACCATAAAAATAAATTTTAAAAAAGATGATGTGGGAATGTGGGAGGAATTAGGTAGAGTGGTGACGGGGAAAAATATATATTCTACATTATATGGAATTTCCAAATAATTGATTAAAATATATTTTTTAAAAAACACAGTATTAGTATAGTAGTAAAGGTTCTGAAGATCAAATGACTTCAGAAACATATCTACAGACTTTGAACAGAGAATTCAAACATTACTCTGTTTCCTGCCTATAAAATTTGCAAAGAAAAAAAACATCTGAATAGGCAAAACCATGAGTTACTATTCAAAAAGTGATAAAAAATAAAGTATGCTAGTCGGTTAGTCACTCAATTTGAAGAGGAAGTCAGCAAATAAGTAGTGGACCTGAGATCCCAATACCCTCTAGGCTTTGTGCCCTACCCTTTTCCCAGCAGGCTTTGCTTCTTCAAGTGTTCTCTACCTCCTAATAGTCCCACACATGGGACTTTAACACATGGGCCTTTGGAAGACATTTCAAGGCCAAGCTATATAACATGGGAATTTTTTCCAGTGCCAAAGAGAAATCCAAATACCTACTTGCTGCCCTTCAGATCTTGGCTAAGGTATAAATTTTTCTAAAATAAAATTAGATTGCTCCATATGCTAAAGAAATTAGTAAGTTGAAATTGCAAAAGTTGAGCTCCTAGATGGGGAAGGAGAGCATGACAGTCAAGTTCCCCACAGGCAGCGAGAGGATAACCGAATAGTTAGGCAAACACACCTGCCAGCTATCTCTTCTTAACCAAGTTGATATTTGATAAGTACCTTTCAGGCCATGGTGTAAAGGAGATGAAAGTGTAGTTAAGTGAGCAAAGACAAGTTCTAAAGAAATGACTTGAGAACTAGCAATCTGGATGTGAGCCTTATCTTTCTCCCCCTCCCTCTGCTTTGTGCCTTCCTAAGATGTGAGCCCCAAGAAAGGATCAGAAGCTCAGAACAGACTCAGGTAGGAAGGTTCCCAGAAGCAACAAACTCCAACCCAAGCTCCCGTTTCCCAAAAGCATGTTTGTGTGAATTAATAGCACCAGCAAATAATACTGCTTCCTTTCTGACTTCATGTGGACTGGACTGACGTATAGCAGTAGGTCAATATAACCTGGGCCTAACAACGTGTAAGAAAAAGAAACTTACCAATCATGAGAAAATGAGTAAAGAAAATGGATAGTGGATAGAAATATAATTCGATAATATGACTCCAAAAGAAAGAAGGAAGGGAGAGAAGGAGAGCAGGAGGGAGGGACGGAGGGAGGGAGGGAGGGAAGGAGGGAGGGAGGGAGGGAGGGAGGGAAGAAGAAAAATATGAGGGCCTTAAATCAAATTTAAAGTAACTTTTAAAGTAAGAAATAATAAATATTCCAGAAGATTCACCAGTAGCAAAGTACAGTACGTAGGAACACAGAAATAATAGAAAGAAAATTCCAAAAGAGAGAGTTGGAGCAGCAGCAATAATTTGAAGGTGACTGTCCTCCAAAACTGTCAAATGCATTAGCATTAATGAGATTCCACACTTGGCCAGGTTGCAATCATAGAGAATAAAGAGCCAATGGGTTCATAAAAGCAACCAACAACAATAGACAACTTTGTAGAACAAAAGTTACACCAAGAGCCAGGTTCAACATCAACCTAAAAAAATGAAGTCTTTTCTTCAATGGGCAGATCTAGAGTGTACACATACCAGAAATAGTAACCAAGAAGAAAGCTTCAATACATAGCATGCTAAAGACAAATTTCACCTAAAAATAGAATTAATATACTAAT